>NC_060889.1:24711247-24946247 GCF_014805685.1 Silurus meridionalis | reverse complement strand
TAGATTGTGGTGATTTGTGCTCAATGAGCTACAAGGGTGTTAGTAAAGTCAAGTCCTGGTGTAGGTGAGGTAAGAAGGTCTGGGGTGCAGTCAGTGTTCACATTCATCCCAAATGTGTTCAATAGGGTTGGGTCAGGGCTCTATAGCAGTAGATTTTTTACTCCAACCCCAGGTTAACCATATCTTAATGGAGCTGTAATGCACAGGTTTTGGTCTCCTGGTCTCAAGTACAAGGATAATTTTATGCTACAGCACCCAGAGACGTGCTTTACAATTGTGTGCCTCCAACTTTGTGGTAACAGATTGGGAAAGATCCACATATGGCTGGAAAAGTCAGGTGTCCAAGTACTGTTGTTCATACTGTATATTGTAGCTCTCAGTTTCCTCTTTGATTCCTATAGTCCCTGTTACTATTTCTTTTTTTTTTATGTGTATGCATTCCCTTGTGTTATACTCTTTTGCTCTATAGCAGTAGATCTTCCACTTCAAACCATCTGAAGCAGATCTTCATGGAGCTGGCTTTGTCAACAGAGGCATTGTTGCTGATATAATTCTTTATTATAATTCTTTATATTGTGTTTGTATTTAAAATGTGTTTTGACCATTGACAATCTCTACAGTATTGACTGGATGGTGCATTGAATTTTCATTGAACCAGTATGATGGATTACTTGTATAAAGTTAGTCTCATTTTAAACGTAGCCTTGTTCTCTACCCGCAACACATTATCTGTAGATCCAACCTGCAAATGTTTAAATGCTACCATTCTGACCGCACTATATATATATATATGTTGTTTGATTTGTCGTTATTTAACATAAGGTTTCTACACTCTACATTCTAAGCCATCAAATTTTTCAAGAGTTATACTGTAAGAGACACTGGACTGAATCTGCTATAACCCACAGCGCCATGTCACATACTTTCTGCACCTGATTCCTATTCACAGCTCATTAGCACTTGTATATAGCACTCATCCTTCACAGCACTTGTCTCACAATTTTGTCATCTTTCACACTTGTCATTGTTCACATTCAGGCTATGTAGATGGTTTTCATGCGTTTAGTCTTAATGTGATTTTTTCATCGTTTGCCCTTAAATGAAATTAATTATCTGCAACACATTTATTGAGCATCTTACTCATATGTCATAAGCCCATTCATACTTTTCAAACACTTTAATGGTGGAATTTTATTATAAATAATATCATTTATAATCAATTATACATTGAAATGACTTCAAATAATCTTGCTAGTTGTAGTGAGAATTGATCATGAAATGTTTTAAATTGTGTGCTTATACAGGTTTTAATGTGTCTATCTATCTATCTATCTATCTATCTATCTATCTATCTATCTATCTATCTATCTATCTATCTATCTATATATATATATATATATATATATATATGCATGCCATTCTTTTAAGCTGTACTGTAGTCATTGTATAAAACTTTCAGCTGAATAATTGAAGTATAAGTTTTGACTTTTTAAAGTTAAATGAATAAAACTTGAATTACATTTTGTGTGCGAATACATGTTTTTGACCTCTGCAACACTTTTCTCGTTACCATTTCAGGTTTCTATTTTACTGCTGCAACTGGCACTCAGCACTCAGCTGTCTCCCTCCCTGAACATCGTCTGATAAAGCCAAGGTCAGGTGTGAATAAATATGCTGTACAGAGCCTCTGTGTGCGTGCGTGTGTGTGTGTGTGTGTGTGTGTGTGTGTGTGTGTGTGTGTGTGTGTGGGTGAGGACATCATGCTGTGAACATCTCTGTGAATAAAGAAACGACTTCCCCTTGCACATTTATGGATTTCTTTCCTTTTTTTTATATCAAAGTGGAACACTCATACACATGGCTCAATTAGTGCTCTGTGTTATCACTTCTAAAGGTTTCTGTCAGAAAAAGCAGAACATTTGAATGTTATTTTTTCATGAAAGAAAAATAAATGTAACCTACACTATATGAACAAAAGTATCGGCCTAACTGATTTTTCAGCCATGTTCTTCTGTTACCACAAAGTTGGAGGCACACAATCGTACATAATGTCTCTGGATGTGGGAGCATTATATTTTCTATTCACTTGAACTAAAAGAACCAAACTGTACAAATTGCTAACCCTAGCACTATACAAATTGCTTTAGATGGGTTGGAGTGGAAGATCTCCTGTTATAGAGCTCTGACCTCAAACATATTAAACAGCTTTGGGATGAATGTGAACGCAGTACCGGACTTTACTACCACCCTTGTGGCTGAATGAGCACGAATCTCCACAAAATCTACAGGAACATCTACCCAGAAGAGTGGAGGTTACTAATGGGGACTAAACATGGAAAAACTTGGTGTATATTTGGTGTATATTATTCGTCTTTAGTTACGAAACGAGACACACTTCCATGTTTTTTTTCTTATTCGGATTGAAATAAACGCAGGCAGTGTAGTTTAATTTTGTTGGATATAATCATGTGACATAATAAAAATACAAACACTAACCCAGGAGTAATTTTTTACAGTATTGATCATGCGGCTGTGTTTGTGTTACGCATTCATATGACATGATGTTAAATTGCTTTGATCCCGTTTCAAAGCGCTTATACACCACGTTGTGTTTTATTGCATTTAATTTCATTTTGCTAGGTACTCTGAGGCTATACTACAAAAAAGTGGTGAGTCAAAGCATATGTCCCATTGAGATTGTAGAATGCCTTTATAATGGCTTTTTTAATAGTTGAAATATTAAATAAGAGTGAACACTGGGGTGCAGTCCCATGTGGTTTATATATATAGACTTGCCATTTAAATAGAGTTTTTATATTGTAAATTCTTGAAACGGCAAGTGGTAGCTCAGTGGTTGAGGCTCTGTGTTACTTCAAGATTTAAGATTTTCAAGATTTGTCACAAACATAGTTTTATGAATAATACAACCTGCAGTGAAATAAAAACCCAATCAGCCGCTCAGAATTAGTGCATTAGGAAAAAGGGTCTATAAATATAAAATATGAGAAAATGAGAGAGAGAAATTAGAAGATATGGGAAAATATATTATATAATGATAATGTGGTACTTAAAAAAATAGTGCAAATATATTTAGATGTGCAAAATGGAATTATAGCAATGTGAGGTGCAAATGCAGAATGAACACGAGTAGGACTCGGAATACTGATCGGAAGGTCGGGGTTTTAAACCCCAGTATTGCCAATCTGCCACTCTTGGGCCCTTGAGCAAGGCCCTTAACCCTCTGTGCTCCAAAGGCACTGTATCATGTTTGACCACAGCTTCCTAACTTTGCTATATGAAAAGAAAGGATTTCACTGTGCTTTTAGGTACATGGGACAAGAATAACGAACCTTGAATCACCCATTTTTTTGTATTATAGTCTTTCCTTACTAAGCATTCTCCTTCAAACACACTTGAAAACACATTGGAGAATAATGAATTTGTATTTTGTACTGTCATTGTATGTTGATACAGCTGCTAAGTTCAAATGTAATGATAAGATTTTCTTCTTTTTATCTTTATTCATTGAATAGTTTGTTTAATAGTGCTAAAACAAATGCACACAGTCTGTAACAGTTAGATAATACCAGAGCAAGAGAAAAAATAAATACAAGGTGTGGGTGTGTTCAAACAATCAAAGCCGAGCTCCACGTTACAGCTAAAATCCTCTTAACTCCACTGATTGTTTTACAGTTGTGTTATTTTTTTTATTATTATTCTTAAAAAAGTATTATTGAAATATCTCCTTGTGCTTTTGTGCGTTCCAGTTCAAGAACGGAATTCATATGAGCCACTTTCAACGTTGCTGTCCCTGAATCATTTCTTTTATTTCGTATAAAATGACCTATGAATAGTTTCGCACCATTATGCAGCAATGTGTGAGTTGAATGATGAAATAAATTAAATAAAGTCTTTTTTACTTTTTTTTTTTTGCCATTGTATTCAGAGCAAGTTCGGGTCTTATTGTAACTGCTCTGCTGCTGGTCTGAGATCGAGCGCACTAAAACAGCAGGGAGAACCAGCTCCTTTCCCCGCTCTCCTTCCCACATTTATTCTTTTACAGTCTTGAATCTTGACGAGCCAATCCTTCAGCTATTCTTGATTGCGGTTTTAATAACTCAACTATGACTAGCTTCCTGTCAAAAGGAACGTCTCAGGCTTTCACAGTTTGTGCTCCCAGTGATTAAGCACCACGGCTTTCCATCCCAGCGAGTCCTTTTGTGCATAATTACAGGGCAAAGACGGCTACACTTAACGCATGGCGTTCACCAAGCCTTCTGTTAATGAAGGTGTAGACCTCTAATGTACCGAATCCGCTATGTTTGCACTCCGATAGAGGAGTCGGAGCAGAGAAGAGAGCCATCCGAGTCGACAAATAATTCACAGAGACACAAAAGAATGCCCCAGGCCTCTTGTGGGTCATTTATCTATCAGACATGACTCATTATGTTTTCTAATGTTTGCAATATGGACAGGAAGTCACAGTTTATTGCACATGCTGTTTATATTTGGGGTAGCTCTTTACATTCTGTTTTGCATTATGCTGGCTTGACCACTTCAACAGCTCAGTTTCCATTATGATTATATATAAAAGATCAGGTTAGGTAAATGTGTGTGATCTTCACACCAATACGTGCATCCCATTTTGATTTCCACTACAATTTGAATCCTAGATGTGGGAATAGCTATTAGTGTTTGTGATGCTGGGTGAGAAGGTTCACCCCAAATGTGTTTAATGGGGTTGAGGTCGATGCTGTGTGCAAGCACTCGTTCTCTTCCAATCCAATCATAGCTAAATTAATTAACCTTTTTAGTTGCTTTAAAAAGAGATCTTAATGGTACAGCATAGACAGACATGCTATACAATAGTGTGGGTGTGACATATGGAGTTGACAGTTAGGGATCTAAATGTTATTGAAGAAATAACAATGTGGTGGTGAGTTCTTTCTAAGCCTTTTTACAGAAACACAATTCCAACATTTACATCCAACTTAAGCAATATATATGTATGGTGTGCCAAAAAGAAGCCCTAACTGAAACAAGATGACACTCTCTTCTTCTTCTTCTCCTTCTTCGACATCCATCTCCATACTACTCTGTCCTGTACATCTGCCTCTTTCAAACCAACAACCTGCATGTCTTCCCTCACCACATCCATAAACCTACCGGTGGCTCCATCCTCAGCATTATTTTACCGATATACCCCATATCCCTCCTCTGCACATGTCCAAACCATCTCAATCACACCCCTCTCACTGGTGTCTCCAAAACATTCTACCTGTGCAGTCCCTCTAAAAACCTATTTTTAACACTGTCTCCAACCTCCAGCTCTGCCTTCTGTCTGCTCAAAACAAGGCGGCACTCTATTGATCTAAATTACAATATTCACATCTTATACAAACCCATAAGGGAAGTCAGAACACTGGAGAAGCTTATGTATGTACATATTACCATAAATCTCAGCTAATTTTGAGCTGTAAGTACAGGAAAGTTCACAATAGTTAAAACATTAACATCTTGCATTGACTTCAGTAACCTACCCAAGCCAAACTCACAATTGCCTAGAGTCAGAATTTGAAACAGGACCTCATAACAGGACCTTAAGTGGTACATTACTAAGATGAGTAAACTACCATATCATCCAAAAAAGCCTTTTTAATTTTTAACTTCAACTTAAACACTAAGTTTGAAACCTGATGAGGCATTCTACAACCCGAATGGTCAAATTGTATATTGAAAATTATCACACATCTCAAACAGAGACATTTTTAAAGAATGCAATGTTAGGGGAATTTCGTGGTACCCATTCAGCAAGTCCAATGAGCAAATGTCATAAAAGGTCATACAGCTTATCTACCCTATAACTGCATGAGCTAAAAATACATGATCTCAAGCTGAATCTATTTCCAATGCACAAGAAATGATATTAGACTGAACTCAACCTCAGGTACAAGGTGCACTCAGGTATAAGGTACACTCTTCCTAGAAATGCCACTGTTAGGCAGAATCAGCTTTTTAGTCCTAAGTGTTTTTTTCCCAAGTAAATAGGGATTTCTTGCCCTTCACTCAGTTAGTGCATCAGAGAAAACAGATAACATAAAATAATAAAAATGGATTTTGTGGCTTCACAAACTCAACCATGAAGCTATCTGAGAAACCCACTGGATCATCCCTCTTCAAAAAAAAAAAAGCCAAAGCATGCATCATTACACATTCAGGAAACATAGCTGAACATTCCCGAGCATCGCATCCAATTTTGGCAGTGTCACTCACTTCCCACCAGCCAAATCGTTCTCCAAGATGAAGGACATCTCTTCAAGTAGTAACCGTAAGCATACAGCTGCTTTGGCAAACCTAAAGCCCAAAGCGTATTTAAAAATATATGTATAGTGTGCAAAGGATTTTATACACAATTCCCTGAACCAATACAAAAGATATACAACTGTGAAACATGGTGTGCCTGCTCAGGAATTAAGGACTGTGTGGGACTAGTGTCATGTAAAATAGTGATGTATATATATTGTATAAGTTAAATACACCTTTTGCTTCTTTCTCCAGGCTACACAATTAGCTATTAGGTTTACAACCCTAAACAAGCATAATTCTCACCAGTACAAGTGTTTTGTGTACATGATTTAGTTGTTCCCTCTGATTTTGCATGGGCACTAATGCGCAGTCACATCGGAGCTCCACTGGGACTAGCAACTGCTTAAAGCACACATTAATGAAAAGGCAGTTTTGTGTATTAAAATGAATTCATAGGCCAGCATGGTGGCTTCGGTAAGAGAGAAAGAGCAGACATTCTGTTCATTTGAACGGAAAACTATTTGATAAAGCGGAGCAGTCCTTAAAAGCCTCAAATAAAATCAATTCACCAAGTTGCTCAAAATCATTCAGTTTAGATACAGCACACCATTTATCAAACAAAGAGCCCTATTTGCGAGCAAATGCAATACACGTCTGGCTGGCGGTTTTCACATGGGACCTAAATGTCTATAAGCTTTAGTTACCAATTCATGAGCATGGAGTAAAACAATAAAGGCCACACGTCATCTTGTGCAACGCAAAAGAGCATTAAAAACAGGAATCCGCTTCTGCTTTCCTAAACCACGGTATTAAAAAGGAGAACTTTGATTCATAGTATAGACGCACTGGAGGAAACTTAGTAGATTAGCCTCCAGAGAAACTTGTAACCCAAGATATTTGTCTGCTTCAAATGCTGAGGATACATAAGCAGATGGGTTTGATACTCTTGGCATTAGATGTTCAAGTTTATCTTTTTTGAGTATGACAGCATGGAGGATTTGTATAGTGGGATAGATACAGTTTTGCAAGTCCACAGTTTCTACTGTAGGTTGATCTTAAGCTTGGGTTACAAGTTTTGTGGGGTTTCTCTTAATGTTCATGTGTATTGCTTTTGGGTTGTCTGAGTTTTTTCCATAAAAATGCTGGTGGATTTGCCTAAATTGCACCTAGGCATAAATGAGTCTGAATATTCAATTCAATTCCATTCATTTTCATTTGTATAGCACTTTTAACAATGGTCATGGTTTCAAAGCAGGTTTACATAGATAAAGTGGTAATAAAGAATGTATAAGTTTGTTCCGTATAATTGTAAGCTTGTGCCTGATGAGTCAACCAAGTTGGAGATTGTGGCAAGGAAAAACTAATTGGGATGACATAAGGAAGAAACTTTAAGAGGAATCAGACTCAAGAGGAATTATGTGTGTGCTGATTTTAGCATGTAATGTCTATGACAAATGTGTCTTCTGCTGCAGCACCCCTGCAATCTTCTTCTTTGAGCAAGTCCACCATTTAAAAGTGCAGACCAGATTCCATCATTTACGTTTAGCAAAGGCACGTTGGCACAAGCATTGGCAATTTACAAGATTTATTTTGCCATTTACAAACATTTTCACATGAAGGAAACTCCAGAAAACTGTTTACCACCATAACAGGTTACCTTTCCACTCAAGATTTTAAATCAACCGAATAGACGATTCTCTGTTCGCCAAAACAACAAGGTACAAATAAATCAGAAAAGGCTCCACTTTTTTTTTTTTTTTACATTATTGTGTCTACAATTCCTTTTGTTCCACAATGCCTGGCCCAAAACTTGAGAGTGATTACAAAACAATATTTGCCAGTAGTTCATTTTTGGCAGCAATTTCCTCAGGGTCAGTAACAGCCCAAAAACAGCTATAAAAAAAAAGGACAAAGCGTAACTTACCTGTTAGAAAACAGAACACTCAAGCCTAACTGAACGTAAATAATGAATGAGGTTTGAAAGAATATGGGCCTGTGTGAGGTACAACTTGAGGCTAATCTTGGTTGTAGGTATGCGGTGTAGACATTCATTTACAACCACAAACAATAAGATTGTGCATAAGGGGAAGGGCTTCTGCAAATCACTTCGGCATTTCAATTTAAGCTTTAGTGTATATTCTGTTGGGCCAATCGCTTTTATTCTCTTCAACAAATACACCTACACATGAGAGAAAGAGAGTGGGGAGAGAAGAAGAAAGATTAACCACTAAAACAGCAGTGTACAAGCACAAAATGCAACAATATTAATTATATTTGTCTAATTATAAAGAAATACTAATAGAACATCAATACCATTATATAGTGATTACTATTTTAACTGATGCTTATTTATAATATTAACATACATTTACCATTTATCCAAAGTGACAGCTATGGGGTTAAAGGCGTTGCTCAGGGGCACAGGACTGGCAGCTTGCTGTGGCTGGGATTTTACCTTACTACCCTTGGCTTTAAGGTTGAATGCCTTAGCCACTAAGCTATCACCTGATTCAATAATGTGGCAACCAATAACCAGATGATTAATACTTTGGACAAATTATTTAGATTTCTTTTTTATCAATTAAATACCTTTGACCAAAGAATTTGTAAAAGTTTGGTACAAAATGTGAAATCTATTTTTATTTATATACAGTAAAGGGAAATTAGGTTTGAAAAGGCAGATGTAGAGGACAGGGAGTATGGAGACGGATGATCCACTGTGGCGACCCCTAATGGGAGAGGCGAATAGTAGAAGTAGAAGAAGATAAAGTACAGAGAAATGGCTCACAATAACTTAAAAGCTATAGGATCAATCAGCTGTTGAAAATGAAACAGTAAATTACAAACAAATTTGTACAGAGCTTTGAGTGCAGAGCTGACTGTCATTACACCCTGGCTGGCCTCACATGACAGCAACGCCGGCCAAGTTGGTATCAATCAGCCACCCTGCATTAATGTTTTAGATCTCGTACCTTGTCGAAGCCGGATGGGGAAAAAGAGCAAGGCTAATTGCGAGGGCAAATCGGCTGCACATAATTTGTAATCAAATGCACGTCGCTTTGCAAATAATTGGAGCCTGACAGTTGCATTCTCTGTCTCTTATTCTTCAGCCTAATTCAGCTCCAAGGGACCGGGAGGGAAGTTCACAGCTATCGGCCAGCGGGGTGTCTTGGATTAATGGAGGGTTCCCACTAGCACTCATTCATAGCTAATTTACTTATGCCACTGTTTCCGATGCACAGCAAGACGGTATGCTGAACAAAATAGACCATTAGGCAGGGGAGGAAAAAAAATGAAAACCCGGCAAGGACCATATGGAGATAATCAGAGAGCTATGAAAATCAATGCTACACCAGACCCCGGGTTTGAAAACAGACGTTCCTGAGCCGGTGGGCTACGGGATCAAGGTGGCATTGAATGAGGTCATGTGCGTTGAAAGCCGAAATCCTAAATGTTTAAGCTGTGTTTGTTGCAGATTGAACCAGCACTGTTTATATAGGAAAGAGCACTTGTTTATATTGTTCTTGACGTATAAGCTATAGTTAAAGAGACACGATTGCTGGGCATGATTGCATGGGCAAGATATGCCTACCCATAATGTCATAGCAGCTTCGAATTCCAGATGAATCTAAATTCTCACCAGGCAGCCTCTAAGCACCGAAAAGGTCAGGGTTTTTTTTCTTTCTTTTTTTTGTATACAGGCAACAATGTGATTTTAATCTTCAAGTGTGAATGTTTTCACTCTCCAGCCTCTCCACTCCTTCAACCGAAACTCAAGAGCTCGCATTATGTAGCCACTCGTGATTTTGTTCCTGACCTTGAGTGCCATCGTCCACCTCCTCCTGCAAGATAAAGAGCTTGAGATGTCCATCAGCCGTTACCTGGCAACAGGTGCCACACACAGCCACCAGAGCTCCTTTGCTGCTCTTGTCTTTGGCACCTTCATTAGATTTCCTTCGCCCGCAAGTGCTTTTATTGATTTTCTTCTTAGGCTGCGCAATTAAGTCATGACCGGGTCACACTCTCCTCTTTTTCACGATGTGTTGCTTTAATCGTCATGACAGCAGATATCACTAACTACAACGATTTTGCAAGTAACCACATTTGGGTTTAGAAAAACACAGCATTGAAGAATTCTTGGATCTGATAGGTCAGATTGCTTCAGTTCCAATTGAAATTCCAGTAACGACTTACATATTTACTTATTTCTATAGCATATACATTATGTCTTCTTTTTTACCACAGCGAATCATTTGTCTTCATATCACTCTGTCCTCTACATTTGCTTCTTTCAAACCAACCACCTTCTCCTTGGCCTTCCTCTTTTCCTCCATCCTAGCTATTCAAACTGACACAGGATAGGCTAGCTTTGCACCTATCAAGCCTATGCTTTGCTAACGTTTTGTTTTGCGTCATATACGTACACATTCATCTTGCGCGAAATAGAGCATCCATCAGTGTGGAAGTCACCACGCCCAGAAATCCCAGGTAAGGAGTGTACCCCCCCGCCCACACACAAACACACAAACACACACAATAGTGGGCAGCGGATTACTTGTTAGTCATAATGGTGGTCCTTGGCATAGAACCAGTTGAAAACCCCTGCTTTAGAACATGACAAGCTTGGCTTTCTTGTTGTTTGTTTTATTAACTTTAAGAATTAGGAAAAATAATAAACTTTCTTTTCTTACAGCAGTGGTCCCCAACCCCCAGGCCGCGGACTGGCACCAGACCGTGGGTCAATTGATACTGGGCCACACAGCAAGAATACATAACTTACATTATTTCTGTTTAATTTATTATCTAATTATGAACAATGTTTTATTTTAGAAAATCTGTCTATGACTCACTCTTGATGCATGTCATGATGCCTCGGTCACATGTCTTACCTCCATCCGCTACCTTCTTAAAGGGGCTCCAGCCGCTAACACATAATACATAACTGCTAAATTCAAACCCCAAAGCGAGCAAAATGAACAAAAAACAACACAGTGGATTCACATTTTTATTATATTTAGAAAATACCAGTTTTTATGCCGCTCGTATCATTTTATTTTGTTGTATTTTTCTGCCACACCTTAAAGGCCTGTCCATGAAAATATTGTCTGACATTAAACCGGTCCGTGGCACAAAAAAAGTTTGGGGACCGCAGCCTTACAGCATGCTACAAAATGGTTTCTTCCTTATTATCACCTTTAACTTCCAGTAAATGCAAAAAAAGCACATTACAGAGTTACGTTTCAGGAGCACGTTCGTAAGTCTGTTAAGTCTAATGAAGTGAGGATTATACACATTTGACACGAATAGGCAATGAAATGCATAAAATAAAATACACACAAAAATAATGTAAATAAAACATTTGCACCCTCGATTTTATCGATACCTCGATATTATTGTTGACCTCATTGGTCGATGTACGATTATAGAACAAAAATGTAAATATAAATTTAAATATAAGCCTGGGGCAACTGTGGCAATTAAAACTCCTTTAGATGGTATGATCAAGAAGCATTGAGAGGAACCAGACTCAAAAGGGGAACCAATCCTTATCTGGGTGACATGTTTATAGAATGCCAGGGTTTACCTTATTATAAAGATCAATTTAGCTTCCAAAAAAAAAAATCTTCAAATGTGTAAATGTAAACCTCCATCAAAAACACTAAAGCAGTCAGCATGAGCATGTTGGTGTCTTGATCTTCAAGATGAAATCCAGCTTTCTCCCATGAGAAGAACAAACTCGAAAGACAGACAGCATCTGGATTTAATTGGAATTTACGTTAAAGAAACCCGATACTTATCACGAGTCTGAACTTATCCATGCTCCCGATCCACCAGTATGCAAAACCTGGAATTAGTGTCACATCGAATATGTATTTTCAGGTTAAGAGGATAGGCAGAAGGAGTCTCTCACATGCACAAGAAAATCCACCTCGTCGAAGATGAAGACGTTGGATAACGCGGAGTTACAGTAAGCTGGATCTAAACACATGCCAATGTTTTTTGACTCGGGATCCACTTCTGGCGAGGGTTGATCTTCTCCATGCCCGCGCGAAACTTCGGAAACTCGGTCTTGTGTTTACCTTCTGTTCCCGCTCAGTGACCTTGTGGCAGCTCACAGCGCTGGCGTGAGAGATGTTCTTTGTATTTATTTGTCAACATCCTTCCTGCGTTTCTGTCACCATTGAGAAGACACGTCTCAAATGAGAGGGAAGGATGGTTGAACTATTCACCGTATCTGTAAAGGGGAAAAGAATATAAAATTTTTTGAAAAAGAAGAAGTAAAAGGCAGAGTATATTTACTTTATAGATGGTTCACTGAAATGGTACATATTTTCTGTCCAATTAAAATAGACATATTGGCACATGATACACTTTTTTGGTGAAAGGGGTAGTTCAGTGGTTATCTATCTATCTATCTATCTATCTATCTATCTATCTATCTATCTATCTATCTGTCTGTCTGTCTGTCTGTCTGTCTGTCTGTCTGTCTGTCTGTCTGTCTGTCTGTCCATCCATCCATCCATCCATCCATCCATCCATCCATCCATCCATCCACATGATTTTTGAGGGCAAAATGCTCACCTGCTGCCTAATATATACCCACCCACTAACAGGTGCCGTTTTATTTATTTACGATAGATAGATTATAGATAGATAGATTGTATGAATGAGATCAAAGTGAAAGTTGTCAAATACCATAAATGCAAGTATTATACTGTGTATATATATATATATATATATATATATATATATATATATATATATATATATATATATTTACACACTTCCAAGCTTTTTCATTTTTTTTATTAGTTTCTATATATAACGAGTTTGGGAAAACGTATCGGACAGGTACATTTTCATTCCCCATAGTGCAAACACAACAAAAGGTACAACAAAGGTCTTTAAGTTCCCATAATATTCCTTAATGATGCTCCTTTATGATTTGGTTCTCCTATTCCAAGGCACAAGAAAGGAATCCTCAGGGTCTTCTCTGTATAAATGCTGAGTTTTATTGGTACACCAAGTTTTCTTAAAAAAAAAAATAATAACAATGTTTTTGGACATCAGTTCATTGTCAGCTGTGTAAGCAAAATCTTTTTAAATCATGAAATGGAATGGCAGTGCTATCTCTCTGCTTGTGTATGCCTCTGTGACTTCCTCTCCTACCCTTGTGACATCCTGCAGCAGTGCTGAGAGCTGTACTTCAAATCCAGTCTATATACTAGAGAGGTGTCGTTGTGTGTCTGAGCAAAGTCTCACGTCTGTGAAAAAAGAAATGAATGGGAAATAAGGAAGACCTTGCAGTGAAGGACTTTTCTCTGAAACGTTCTGTTTCCTTGGAAACTTTGCATCACAACAATGTACTCTTTTTTTCCCTTCTTCTCCCTGTAATGATTTTTTTTATTAGAATAAAAATAAAAATTAGGTAAAAACATTACATGATTACTGTAGATAGATTACTTTAACCATGATTATGCTGTAATTTGCACGACTTCATTAACCATCAGCCCCTGCATGCCACATGGGCTGTTACACATGACTGAGTACTCACACCTGTTCAGGGTTATCACTAATAAGCTCACACTATTTATAGTTTAATTTGTCTCATCTATCTATCTATCTATCTATCTATCTATCTATCTATCTATCTATCTATCTATCTATCTATCTATCTATCTATCTATCTATCTAAATAGCAGTAAACAGTGAGTTAAGCAAACATTCATGTAATGCAATATGAGAAATTGTCTTCCAATGACTATAATATTTCCATTATACCCAACCACCCCCCCCCCCCCAACACACACACACACACACACACACACACACACACACACACACACACACACACACACCACCACCACCATCTTTTATAAATAGCTAAATCAGGAACACTTACTCACTTTAATTCACTAATGTGTTCCAGTTCATTGCCGATGTTATCTGGTTCCAGCATGTCCCAGTATTGTTCACTTCAGTTCAGACAAATGTAAGTTCCTTGCCATGGGAAAGTATTTAGGCCTGAGACATTTGAGACTTTCTGGTTTCTTAGTAGCATGACAAGCTGTGCTTTTTGGTTTATTAACTCTCTGAGAGAAAGAAAAGGGAAGGCTGGTAAAGGAATGACTGTGTATAGTTGCTAGAAGGTAAGGCAGGGCAGGAACCAACTTGTTTCACGGTTGTTTCAAAACATTAAACGGAACTACAAACTGGTAATAAAGTTGGATGTGTCATTCACTAATCCTGCCATCATGACTACAGGCAATGAGAACACCCGTGAAACAATTTTTGGGGATTTGTTTATTGCTTTTGAGCGATGAATGAAATGCTTGTGCTCCCTCTTTTTCCCTCCCTCCCTTTCTTTCTCTCTCCCTTTTTTTTCTTTCTCTTTCTCACTCACTCACTCGCACGCACATACAATATGTGCAGGAACCGAGGGATATGCATTGACTTTCAACTGCAGAATCAGTTTTTAACTGTTGTCATTTGCTATTTGAACCAGATCTTGACTTAGCGAATCGATGTGGCAGTACCCTAGACGTGCCGGACCGATTTCCGATTATTATTTTTATTTTAGTTCACGCCCTTAGCTCCTAAGCGAAAATGCTAGCTGCTTTTATTACAATAGGAATCTAGGATGTGGGAATTAAACATATATAAATGTAACATTGTTAGAAATTGACACTGCATTCATTCTAGTTTGCCTTCACCAGAAATCAATTTTTTAAAGATCGAAAAAAGCACCTTGTGTTTTAGAAAGCTGTATTAAAATCTCCAAACAGGAACTGTGCGGTGAGAAAATGTTATATGAACATTTTTGATTTAGGGCAATGTATGCCAATGGTTCAACTAAATCCTTATTCTAGTGTGATTGTTTCATATTTTTTATTTTTTAAACTTGAGATTTTTAATTAAAAATATCATAAAGCTTGTCAGTCCAACCAACAGGAAACCAACAAACAATTAGCATAAAAATTAACAAAAAACAAAAACAAAACAGAGACAGGAAAAAATATCAAATATTTTCTAAGGACATTTTCCTCGTTTTTTTCCTTTCTTAAGTCTAATATGAAATAAATGTCAGGTGTGAAAAGGAACTTGGGTCAAATCTAGTTAACAGCTTAAACATTGTGTATAATTTTTTTCAGTTTATAACATATTCAATCACTACAGTTAAGCAGATGTATGGATGCTGTATATAGTCAACCCCCGATAATTTGCAGTTTGGAAAATTTGCTGGTTTTCATTTGGAACCTTACTAATAGCAAGCTGATTATCATAAAATTTGCTGGAATCGGCAGCAGGACCGAATGTTCAGGAACGTTAGGAATACAATTTTAAACAGTTGTATTTTATTAAAAAAATTTTAACACATTATTGAATGATTTATTTTAAGTGATAAATAAAGCATTAATGTCCATTACTTTACATTTTCTGCTGAGTGGATCAAAATCTAACCAACCTACTGCTGTAATGTCTACATGAATTCCACTGTAGTATATATGTACAGTATAACTCTGGATTGTGAGACTGATATTCACAGTTAATTCAAAATAGGGTAAATGAAGAATATAACTCCTTTTCTGGAGAAAAATGGAGAATAATTCCTATCCTAGTGTCCTTCATATAAATGTATAGAAAGGAATATAGAAAATCAAGGGCTCTTGTTAATCTCAGCACTGCCCAGGAGTCAGATTGGAACTAAATAAGGGCTATATAACTAAGCTATGGTCATCTAACGAGTAATTTATAGTCACAAAAATCCACTTATATCTGTCATTCAGAGTCATGCATCGATATCTCCATTCTTTCCTCGCAGGTGTTCCTGACATTAAGCGTTTTATTATTTTTTTACGAGTGGGCCTCCTGTTTACTGCATATGTTCATGTCTTAATCAGCAAACGTGCTGCACGCTCCAATACTACATCTTGGACTTAAACCAGACCGTTTTATTTGTAATAAACTCTATTAGGCGTATTTAATGATTCGAGCAGAAGTGCGTTTTAAACACGGAAAAATCCATACATTCCATTTTTGTAGATTCCGATTACTTCTAATGAAGATAAATCTTTACACAAGCACATTAACGAGATATTTATCGTGGTCTGTGTTTATCATGCATAACTGCATAACCAGAGTCTTATTACAGCTGTAGTGGGAATCGTTACGGTGTGTGTGTGTGTGTGTGTGTGTGTGTGTGTGTGTGTGTGTGTGTGTGTGTGTGTGTGCAATTATTTTATGATTGTGCTGCATTTCCTCATTGAAACATTGTCAGTTCAGCCTACAGAGTAAACAGCCTATATAGACTTACAGACTCAGTGTGGTGAATCATTACTAATAACATGACGTGCACACTGACCAGATGTGAGGATGTTTATTGTGATCTCTTCTGCATCTTTTGTAGCCTATGAACCTCAGGGTTCGACATTTGTGAGATGCTTTTCTACTCCACTTTCTACTTCTATTTTCTACTGTGGAGACTTCTACGCCATGAGATGGCTTGAGGAAGAAACCTGAAATTCTAGCAAATTCTAGACGCCTAAGCTATTCTAGAAAATTGTTCATATCAATTAGAGTCCAAATCAATTTTCATGGTCCTTGAATTTATCTCTCCACAGAAGCTTTATCAATTGTGTATCATGTATAGGCTGTAGCCATCCTCAGCAGCAAAAGTGTCTGGTTGTCTATTTAATCTCAAGGTTTCTATCTTTTTGCCATTTCAAAAAATTTTACTTTTCAGGAGATGATGACTTCATTCAGAATTTTTGTCGACACTATAAAAAAAACAGCTGTACAGAAATAAATAATTACTAATAAAAGTTAAATTCACAAATGCATCCCTATAAGTGCATCCAAAATGAGTGATGGTGGTGAGGGAAAACTCCCTGAGAACATATTTGAAAGAAACTTTGAGATTTAAAAGGGAGCCGATTTTCATTGGGTGACACGAAATCTTTATTCATTATAGCTCTATCATTGTTCAAATTCAACTATCAGCTGTTCACTGATGGGCACTTCAGTGCAAAACTGTTCAAGTGTTGCCTTGAGCCATTCTAGCAAACTGTTCATATCAATTACAGTCCAAATTCATCTTCATGGTCCTTGAGTTTTAACTCTCCACAGTAGCCTCATGTATCTTTAGGCTGTCCGTGTGAAGCCATCCTTAGTAGCACCGAGTGTCTGGTTGTCTGGTTTCTCTCAAGGTTTCTATCTCATGCCATCTTGGGGAGTTTTTCCTTGCCACAATCACCACTGGCTCCCTCATTAGGGATAAACTTACGATTATAAGAAACAAACTTAGAGGCACTATACAATCTTATAAACAATGGTATAACCGCTTCAAATAAAACATGTATATTTAATTGAATTGCTTTCCAATTTGGGTAAAACTCCATCCAGACATCAAATCAGTTTCTCAAAATTGTTTTGTGTTGTTTGCACCAACTTTTCCACATAGTCCTGTGTGTAAGTCTGTTCAAGTCTTTGTTCGCCCTGTGTTAGCTTGTGTAACTTTCTGTTGTTTTATATAGTACCCTGGACATGGGGGATATGGTTGCAATTAAAGCTACTTGACTTGAAATCCAGGCTGAATTGATTCAGTTAACCTGAATAAATTCTGTAAATTTATCTGAATTTCTGATGCATGATTTCATTTCTGTCACTACCGCAGTATATTTTGAATATATATCAAGAACAATATCAATGGTGTTATGTCAAAGATTCTTGTGCTTGAAGACTCTATCCCCTTTTATCTATTATAACTAATAGCTTTTTATTAATAGGTCATGATACCCATCCCATGACTCCATGTCTTGGTTGATCATTTCTCTATTTTCACCTCTGAAGTGTTTTATTCTCTGCGTAAGCTCTCAGAGGTGACTGCAGCCGCTCTCTGTATGATTAGGAAGCGTCCTGTCTGGCAAACAGACTTCGCATGCGATCAGTGGAGATAGAGGAATCACTGTCAGCGATGAGAGAGAATGCTAAACTGAATCGGTTTTGCAGGGCGTCAGCGGTGTCCTTGACTCTCCTTTCCTGTTCTTCATTTGCTACAGATTCTCCCCAGTGGCTTTCGGAGCTCGTTCCAGTATTACCGCGGCTTGAAGACGAGCGCCGGAACGTATTTAACAGCCTTGCAAGAAATGAAATGAAATAAATAAATAAATAAATAAGGCAGCGCTGCCAGTCTCATGGAGCACATTCCTAAAAATAAAAAAAAAAACAGAAGAGAGGCAGAGCTGATTAGCTTTCTTGTGCCGATCCTAGTCTTCTCTGTCCCTGTGAAATTAAGGCTCAACTGATTCAGTCTCTACAGCCCAAGGGATACATTTTATTTTTTTTTAAACAGGAATAAAACTCTACTGCACGTAGCGTGGCTTTCAGTAAAGAATCGCCATCAACATGCTAATTTATTCCAGGAATGTGGAATCCAGTGTTGCTTAATGAATCCTAACCGTCGGCATGCTTAAAGGGAACAAAACAGCCAATCTTCTCTTCATAATTTTCCCGTTTTAATTAACATTTGGACAGCAGTCACCCACAGGCGCACCAACAGGAACCGCTGTTCAGCCGATCAGAGGTGCTCTATTAAGCTCACATCCGGGTTCCCCGTGCCCTTTTGTGTTCGTGTGTCCCCGGGGACAACACCAGGCCTGTTTTTTAATGGCACACATGGTCCATCTCTATCATCTATCAACGTGCCCAGCATTCAGACACAGTCACGCCCACGCCAACCCGAAAACTGACCTCGCCACTCACTCCAACCTGTCATTTACATCATCTGCTTTTTGCATGTCAGAGAGTGTAGGAGCTATGAATTATATTTGAAGTTACTGTCTGTGAAAGATCCCTTTAGGAAACACATTCTCTTCATAAAGATTTATGATCTGTCGCTCGATTTATTATTTATTTAACCGCCACTTTGCCTGAAAGGTCCCACTCGGACACTTTTACAAGTGACATCTCTTTATATGGTCTGTTTCAATAGAAAAGAAAATATGTGTTAGAAAGAAAACCTGAATCTTTATCTTTTAATGGCAGGAGTTCTGTGTGTGTGTGTGTGTGTGTGTGTGTGTGTGTTAGGACTATTTGAAAAACATAGTCTAATTTTTATGTGTTATTGCAAAAGGACTGAATACTTCAAAGAAAAATATTTACAGACATTTTTAGAATTCAGATTCCATTAGAAATAGAAGTGTAGATTAATGAGAAAATAAATCTGATTGTAGTATCAGGCTGCAACATAATATTTTCGGAATGCATTTTAGATATATGTATAATAACTAGGTCAATTAGCAACAGGTAAGAAATACGATTGGGTAAATATATTGTATATACACTTTTTTTTATACCCAATGATTTACTCAAAATTGGCAAATAAACCTATCTAGTTGTAAAATGTTCCTCCGGCTATTTTATTTTTTTTTGTTAAAGAACATTGCCTTTTGTTGTCCCCTACCAAATTTTTGGAGATGTGTTGCAACCATCAAATTAACCATTTGACATTACATGCTTCATCATAAATAAAATATAGTGTTAATGTGATTATTATTATTAATAATTAACAACTTATGTGTGTGTGTGTGTGTGTGTGTGTGTGTGTGTGTGTGTGTGTGTGTGTATGTGTAAACACATTTAATATGTCTGCACAGGAATGATTTATTTATATGTATATGTGTATATATATATATATATATATATATATATATATATATATATATATATATATATATATGAATGTTTTTATAATATATCTTTGAAATGTAGTTCATAATACATGATGCTAACAAATAATAAAAAATATATTTCACTGCATTATATAATATGAAATATGCATGTAGGAGGTCTAGGGTGCAGGTGCATAAAGGTGTTTAATAGGGTTAAGGTCAGAGCTATCTAGCTGCCTTGTGCACAGGGGCATCGTCATTGGTCTTCTAGATAAGGTGAAGGGAAATTTTAATACTAATGCATCTAAAGACGTTCTATACAATTATGTGCCTCTGACTTTGTGGTAACAGTTTGAGGAAAAACCCACATACAGCTGAAAAACTCTGGCGTCCCAATGATTTCATTCATAGGAATAACATTGCACATGTTGATTTATATATATATATATATATATATATATATACAGTTCCACTGTATATATACAGTGGAACCCGGTTATGTCGATGTCCTAGGGGGTCACCAAAAGCATTGAGGTAACCGATGATCGAGATAAACCAAAATCAAAATGGCGGCAATATATTAACGTGCTTGAAATTTCTTTATGTACATGATGTGCGTTAATAAATGAGAATGTGCATGCACGTGTTTTGAAGGGTTTTTACACAACAGCGTTGCGATTTGTTTGATGAAGGCATGCTATAAAAATACATATAGTACATGTTTATCTGTCAGGAATCCACCTGCACGCCCCCTTCGGCCCCCTTCAGCGTGTCAGGTGCTTTCTCGGCCGCTTTCTCTGAAGCTCTCGGCTTTAATCGCGCACATGTGCTGCTCATTTAGCATCATCACCAGCTCCTATTTAAACTTCCACACTGTTACTGTTCGTTATTGTTGGTATATGTTGGTTCACGGCGGTCGTTGTTATCGCGCATGCGTATCCTGGTACGTGCCTTCCCACCGGCACTCTCTCAACGGTTGCTCTTTTCTTCCCAAAGCCGCACTGCGCCCCTACTAACACTACGAACACTACGAACACTAGCACTAACTAACAGCAGAGATTCACCAGTATACAATACAACACCTGTAGCAGCTGTAAGCCTTGATTTTTCCGCCACTTCCGCGAGTTCTTCTGCGGCTGCACAGAGATAACCGACGTTAAATGGCAAATCTTTGCCCCATGTGCTCGAGATATTAGGGTTCGGCGACATAAAAAAAGTCGACATAACCGATAAAAAATGCTAAGACAAAGCGAGAATTTGGCGGTTCCACTTCAAAAACGTCGACTTAATAGAGTTGTCGACATAACCGAGGGCGAGATAACCGGGTTTCACTGTATATATATATATATATATATATATATATATATATATATATATATATATATATATATATATATATATAGACTAGAGTCCGAGAGACTTTGAGAATCAAGTACATTGACAGTTTTTTGTTGTTAAAAATAACAATATCAAAATTGAGAGGGGTTCGGAATAAAAAGGTTTTCAGTTTGAATTCTTTTCACCAACAGGTGCTCAATACTTAATTTATAAGGTTAGGAATTAAAATCATGTACCAATTTAATAGCATTACATTTCCTCTTCACTTGAACTAGTAGACCCAAACCTGCTCCACCATCACAATATCCCTGTGCACAAAGTCAGCACTATGATATTCTTGTTTTGTTATGAATTGGAGTGAAAGATCTCCTGCTATAGAGCTCTGACCTTACCCTATTGACCTATTGAACACCTTGGGGATGAATGTGAAGGTCGACTGCACCCCAGGCCTCCTCACCTCACCTACATCAGTACCTGACTTTACTAACACCTTCTAACCACCAACCACTAACAACTTGTGTTTGAATGAGCACAAATTTCCATAAATCTTGTGAGACATCTTCCCAGAAGAATGGAGGATATTACTGTAGCTCAGGAAATGGAGACCGAATGTGAAATGGGATGTTTAAAAACATATGGTCAGGTGTCTACAACTTTTGTCCATATAGTTTTAATGGATTATTTCTTTCTCTTTCACACACACACACACACACACACACACACAGAGGTTTTTTTTGTGCTTTCTGTGTTTTCAGTGTGCATCTCCCTGAATCATTAGATGTGACAGTTGAGTAAGTGGCACAAGTGCCAGCACTGAGGTCCAGACAGGATCCAGGCCTCCCGGGCATTTAGCGTTTAATAAGTTTATCATTAATTGCTACCTCAGGGGTGGTTTGTACTTGAATTAATTAGTCTGATAGAGGAGGGGGATAGAAAGAAAAGAAAAAAAAAACCCTGACCATTGGCTCAAAAAGCAAATGGAGCAGTAATGTGGCACAGCAGCGTCCCTGTGCACGAGCCGACATCCAGCTGTTGCTCCATTCACCGGGAACGAGGTTTTATACGCTGCCACATTTTTTTTTTTTCTCATGTTGTTCTACCATGCAGACTTCTGAAGATCTCTATCATGTCGAAATGAATTCGTTTAAAGTGTAATGCGATTAATTCATTAGCGGTCAGTAAATCTCCATTATGGCTTAATGAGTGTGATTAATATGAATTCAGCGAAATATCTGATTAACCTTCAGGAGGTTCTCATCGTGTCGCATTGAATTTGATTAATCGGAGTTGGAAAGCAAACTTTTCAGTGCGCTTTATCATGCCTGAAACTCTCAAACATGTACATAAATCAAGTGATTAACTGTCAAGCAGTTTTTGGTGTAAAATAACTTCATGCAGCTCTTCATATAGTCTCTATAACTAACAAAAGGATAAAGTATTAATAAAGAAGTAATTAAGCATTTATTGATTCAATGAGCAGAATTGAGCTTTATTAATACGCCGTTTGAACCGTGTGCATGCACACTAAAAATCCACAATAGATTTCCAGATTTTAGCTTATTTTTTTGAAGAAAACAGTATTTCATGTATATCCTTTTATCTTCTGATTGAAAAGGCGTCACCGCAGTGTCACATTTATTGCAGGGTTTTGCATCATGTTGTTCCTGTAGTCAGCCCTACAGGCAATCTGTATGATAAACAAATGCATCCTGCGTTTCATTCACCAGCTTGAAACATTATTTCTGTACTTTTCTGAGACACGTGTTTGGTTTAGTTTTCTTTTCTTTTCTTAGGAATTTGCCAACAGATCCAGGTAAGTTGATATGTTTGAGTTTAGCCACATTAATTAACATTTTTTTCATTCATAAAAACTTTCTTTCGGCTTCTCCCTTTAGGGGTCGCCACAGCGGATCAGCCGCATGTTTGATTTGACACATGTTTTTACGCTGGATGCCCTTCCTAACCCAACCCTCCCCATTTATCCGGGCTTGGGACCGGCACTAAGAGTGCACTGGCTTGTGCAACCATAATGGCTGTTGTTGGTTCCCTGACCGGGGATCGAACCTGGGCTGAATTTTTTTTTTTTAATTCATAATAATGTGAAAAAAATAAATGACGATAAAATCAACAACAGACTGATATGTGTGCTGATGTGAAATAGTTTATATTTTAACCACTCAGAACTAGATTTTACCAACACTGCACACAGTGTTTTATCCTCGTATACAACAGGAATCTGAAACTGCTAACGTTTGACCATTTCTAAATGAATGCGAAGTTGTACTTTAAACCTTGTTTAATTTATTGTTGTTGTTGTTTGCATATTCCAGTTTCTCATATAATCAGTAATCCAACACTTTAACCCCTGAACTGCCACCGCCTGTATGGCACATCAATGAAACTTGTCTGATGTCAGCATCAGCGTTATCGCTTATATTATAGACTGCAGTAGAATTGTATTTTTTTATCAAAGTTCATTAGAAAAAGGAAATGTGTCACTTATTAGATAGATAGATAGATAGATAGATAGATAGATAGATAGATAGATAGATAGATAGATAGATAGATAGATAGATAGATAGATAGATAGATAGATGCATTACACTGGAGACTCCTTTTATATATATGTCACAATACACACATTTTTTATCTGTTCATGCTGAGCATCTACTGTACAGGTTTAACTGTCGGAGAACTGACCAATCAGAGCGGAGGATTCATCAGAGCTGGGGTGTAAATGAATTTCCTATAGCATGGGAAAGTAACAGATCATTTAGAGCTTGCCTTTAGGGCCGTGCACCTGCTGGGAACGCCAGCTGATGGTCGCAGTTGTCTGAAACAAATCACACACATCGCACCATTATCCAGTTCACTTCCAGGATGAGTGTTATGTGAAAGCTGAACGAATTGTGCATTAGAGGTGACAGGTGTGTGTGTGTGTGTGTGTGTGTGTGTGTGTGTGTGTGTGTGTGTGTGTGTGTGTGTTTGTGTGTGAGAGACAGAATAAACCTCCAGAACAGCAGCAGCTCAGGACAGATATCCACCTGGGTTTTAACCTAATTATCACACGGCTCCTCTGTGTTTGGGGTTGATTGTTTAGTTCCCACAGGTCCATGGCCTAGAGGACATCCAGAGGAAAGTCAGCTTTCAATTTATACATTGACATCTTTGTGTCATTGATTAAAAAAAGGACTAATTGAAAAAGCAGTGTGTAAGTGATATGATTTGAGACTCTGTTTTATGTAAAGAATAAAAGACACAGTGGAAAACGTGTAAAAGGAAAATAATAAACATAGGTTCAGCATTATGAAGAAGCCGAAGAAGCAAATGTTGAAGCAGTTGCCAGTAACCGTTTTTTTTCCTTTAAGGGTCCATCATTGAACAGATGATCACCTTAGCAATGATGGAACTGTAATGAATGGACATTAGGTACCTGCCAGATGAGAATGGGTTTTGAGTCTGGTTTCTTGCTCGTACCATCTCAGGGTCACTCATTATGTAGTAAGTACTGGGTACTCATCACCCAGTAATGTTTATCAAGGGTTTTTTTTGCAATAGTAAATAAAACTATTTATTTCTGTAAATCTGCTTTGGGACAATGTCCATTGTTAAAAGCGAACAAATATAATACAGATACAAATATAATACAATTTAATTTAATTCAAATATAGGCTATTGCTACTAAACATTCCAAATAATAACGTTTTTTATATTTTTTTATCTATCTTTCTCTATCTCCAGACAGACAGGCAGACAGAAAGACAGACAGACAGAAAGATCTCACAGAGGAGATCAACAAATATGGACAAATACCACAATATCTTTGTATGGTTAAGACCAATTTTTAAAAAGATATCCTTCTCTCAAAAAATTTAATGCATACATGTAAATAAGTAAATAAATAAACACAGACAGAGAATTTGATCATTTTATTTTACTTTAAATAAAAATAATAATTAAATAAATACCTGTAGATAATTTGGATCGATGGATAGATGGATGGAAAAAAATATACATTTAATGTAGAGATTTTGGGTAAAAAAACATTTGGTTGACTGTAATTATTTCAGCCATTTACAAGTTTCATTTTAACACATTCTTGGTTACTGATGCACTAAACATTACACACATACACACATTCACACATACACACCTGCACCTAAAAACACACACACATATACAAACAGAGTTTGGTTGACTTTAAGGCACTGTCCAGCCTGAGAGGACAGAGAAAGAGGAGGAGGAACAAGAGGAGATAGTGTAGTGTAAGCTCAGGACTTCAGCCCTCTTTCTGGAAGCTGTCCATCACTGTCCAGGGGAATCGGCAGAGCAGAACCTGCGTCTCTTCCTCTCGATCCACATGGAGAACCCAGGGCCGTCTCCCATATCGCTCACACACACAGACACAGACACACACACATATACACACACACACACACACACACACACACACTCGCCAAACTTACCTATTGCAGAAGCTCAGTATTCAAACACTTAATAACACAACACAGCACATTGCTATCTCTCTCTCTCTCTCTCTCTCTCTCTCTCTCTCTCCCTCCATATTGCTACCTGCCGCAAGACTTTGTAACATCAATAAAAAAACAGGTTAAAATATTATTCATAGGAAAACGCTCAGCAAAATGTGTGGAAATATTCCAAACTTGATTTTTTTTTTTTCTTCAATAATGTGTCCCAGTGGAATAAAATTCCCCAAACATTTTCAATAATAAAAGCAAATAAGTGTAAAAGTGTTTATTTTTAGTTTGTTTATAATTTAATTGTTATTTTATCCTTAATACTATTTTAATATTATCTTAATCTTAATCTGAACTAAGACTGACTCAAAACCTGGCCATATAGATAGAATGTTAAATTTTGTTATTATGGTACTAAGCACAAGCGGAAGAAAGAAAGAAAGAAAGAAAGAAAGAAAGAAAGAAAGAAAGAAAGAAGGAAGGAAGGAAGGAAGGAAAGAAGATACATCAAAATAAATAATACAAAATGCATGGATGGATAGACAGTAATATAGACAAGCAGCCATATATATATATATATATATATATATATATATATATATATATATATATATATATATATATATAGTATAATGATTTAATTATCAGTTTTAAGAATATACACATCAATCAGCATACATGAAGCGAACAAGCCACAAGTAGACAAAAAGAGGCAAAATAATTTTTTCCTTTAATGAGGAGATGAAAAAGTAACTCCTGAATAAATAAAAGCGGTGCTGGAAGCAAAATCAAAGCTGTGACTGATTTCGACATTAGTCAGTTCATCGAAACAAAAATGTCCCGAGAAAAGCAACATGAAAAAAATCCCCGAAACACTTTAACTCATAGAGACTGGAGCGTTAAATGACATCGCAGTTACATAGAGCTTGTAAAATCTGCTTGTTCGTGAGGATCAGCATGATGCCACCTTTATTAAGCGTTTAACAGAGAGGCCTATGGTTTACTGAATAGGATTTGCATATTCATTTTACACATGATTTGATTTGAAATCCATTTATGCCATATCGAGGCGAGTATAATACCGGCATATTGGCTGAGAGCTAATCAAGTCTCGTAGCTTTTGTATAAACACCTGAATTATTTAAAAAAATGTATTTTTACTTGGCAAGTTGAGAAGATTTAGCATCGTTTTTGAAAACTTCGCTTCAAATGAGCGCGCAGAAAATTTCAGAGACGGAGATTAAAACCTGGGTAAATTCCTCTTTCCTCTTTAATAGCTTCTAACAAAAAGCACATGACAAGAGCTCTTTGATTCCATCTTTGTGTGTACTCTAGACGACCCTTTCTTCTTTATCATCTTGTGTAATCCTGGTGTGTAACCACCAACTGATACAATTATCATAATAATAAAACTGCTGGCCAGGAATGCATTATGAAAAAAAAAAAAAAAAAGAAAAAAGAAGAATATTTCACATAGACTTGTGAGATGTTTGTTATGTTAAGTACTTGAACAGTTTTTATGTTGAAAATGTTTGTTAATTAACAAGCATTTTTCCTCCTGAAAGCCTTCTTACCATATTACCAAGTAGTCTGGCTCATTTCTTATTCAAATAACATCTTTATTCAGATTTTATGTGCAGCTCAGAGCTGCTATCCATTTGCACAAATTGGAGGTTTAGTGTTATTATTATTTTTGTTCAGTGATTATTCCTATAATTGCTTATTTTTTCTCTGGTTTGAACATTGCTGGACTTTTTCATTCACTCTTAACATGTAGTTAATTTATTGACTTTATTCAGACCAGTCTGCAGGCCGGTCAGTGGCATTGTACCAATTAAATCACATAAATGTCGAATTGCAGAAAGCATGTAGGTGTGCAGCAGACTCGGGTTATGGTGGAGTCAAGAACTCGTTCGTTAAATCTTTTTCGGGAAACATTTGCGAAACAAATTCATGCCACTTCAGTCCTATGCTACTGATTAAGATTTGTTGCTTTTAAGATGTTTAAAACATTTAAAGCGCTCTGCTGTTTACTCTGTGAAATACATTCGCAAACAATTTAAACGTCAACAAGACTTTCTCTTCTCTCCAAACAAAGTTTTCAGACATAAGACAAAAACAATTCTTTAGCTTAATTTCCAAACTTTGTCTAATGCGTTCTGAAACAATGAAATTCCTTTAAGATCCTGTACTGCAAACCTAATATTTTTCTAAAGATACTTTAAAAACATCTCATACACATCTTTATACACAAATGTATTGGGGAATCTGACTTTTTTTGTGATATTGTATTCTTTGTGTGTCTTTGTTATCACAACGTCAGAGGCACATAATTGTATAAGATGTCTTTAGATGTAGCATTGAATTTTCCCATCATTTGAACTAGGAGGCACACAATTGTACCATGAAGATATGCATTGCATTGGTTGGAGTGGAAGATCTCCTACTATAGAGCTCTGACCTCAACCCTATTGAACACCTTTGGGATGAATGTGAGTGCTGACTGCACCCCAGGCTTCCTCACATCACCTACATGACTTTACTCTGAAAGCACACTCCATAATCTAGTAGAACATCTTCCCAGAAGAACAGAGGTTATTATAACATGGGAACTAAATGTGGTATGAAATGTTCATTTGTAAAATTTTACAGTGCATTATTAATGTATTTATTAACAAATTCCTAAATGTAAATTCATCTGCATTCATTGTGCACACTGGGTTTGCGTTACACAATTTGAATGCGCATCAAGGGGAGGTCATATATGAAGTATCGTACATGAAGCAGAATGTGCTCGCCACCATGGAGTGTATTAGAATTGAACATTATTATTCCAGTTATATTCCCAGTTATTCCATGTTCATTTGCCAGCATTACTTTTAAAACATGCACAGTTATATAGTACTGCAATAAAATGACATTTATTTGAATGAGGGCTTTTCTTCTTATTATTCTGCCTGTTTTTACTATCAATTTTTCCAGAAAAATAGACATCAGCTTCATCTTTTTCATGACCACTGAGGAAGTCAGTAGAGGAGAAGCCAAATTAAAAGAAAAAAAAAGCAGGAAAGTCAAACAGATGACAATCTATAAGGGTGATTTTTATTATTCTGAAGAATCTGGTGTTTAAAGCTGTTTGGAATTAAAATCATTTTGCAGAACAAATTCACATGATCTGATTTTTTTTTCTTTCTTTTATGTTGCATATCAAGCATTTTATGAAGGGGGAAAAGGTTATAACACAATGTAGAAACATCAGGTCTAATGATCACACATGCAATCATTAAGCATATAAACATTATACCTCAAACGTAATTATGTATTGAAAATCTTTACATAATAAAATACAGTAGTAGAAAAAGATGGCCAAATCTTCATAAAGTTTATCTGACCAAAACATTTCATCTTTTCCAGTTTGAGAAAATGCATGGTATCAAAAAATCCATTGAGATGTAATTGGAGGATTATCGGATTTCCAGTGGAGTAGAATAGTAGAAAACGCTGAGCTAATATGGAATAAAATATCCAGCTATTCTGAGCTAAACCAAGACCAGACCTTTGGAAAACCCCAAAAATTGCTATAGCAAGGCATACGTCAATACTGACCCTGAGCACTTCAGACATAATTGTAAAAATAATTAACCCAATAATGTTGCAGCTTAGGACAAGTAAAAACATATGACCTAAATTACACTGAGACGCTTGACATCTATCACATCTGTCCTCTCTAGTAGAAAATATTCCAGATAGCTGGGCCTTGGAGGAATGAATTCTGTGTAGTATTAAAGATCGTAGGAGGCCCAGACAAGCACATGAATGAGTTTTAATGAATGAACTCATCTTGTGTTCCGGCTCATTTATCAAACTTGCCATATTCACTATATAAGTTAAATGACATGGAAAAGCATCTGTTTAGCTCAGTAAAGTCATTAGGAAATGTTTGCAATAGCTGTTTAAACGCACATTTTCCAGCCATTCAGAAACATGGTATAAGTTGAAACTAGTGTGGGGGGGTCTGGGAAAATCAGTCATCAATCACTGTGCCTAAATTACTATGTATGAACTAATAAGATGAGTTATGGTATGTACAAAGCCCAAAGTAATGAAAAGCTAACATTATACAGTATATGCATAATATATATTATAGATAACATGTTTGTTAATTACGTTGGTGGACATCTGACCATCCACTCATCTAGGAAGATGTTCTATTTGATTTTGGAGATCAAATCTTGGTTGATTGTAGAGATTTGCGCGCATTCAGCCAAATAGATATCAGGGGTGTTATTTAAAGTCAAGCACTAATGTAGGGGAGTCCTGGAGGGTAAAATCCACATTACAATTCATCCCTAAGGTGTTCAACAGTGTGGAGTTCAGAGCTCTATAGCAGGAGATCTTCCATTCCAACCCATGGAAACCATATCTTCATAGAACACCGAAACATTATCATGCTGGAACAGGTTTGGGGCTCCTGGGGCTCTTTTGGGTCAAGTAAAGGGAAAATGCAACGCTACCACATCCAAAGACATTCTTTAAAATTCTATGCCTCCAACTTTGCACTAACAGTTTGGAGACTGGAAGAGGCTGGAAGGCTGGAAAAGTCAGGTGTCGCAATAACTTTGTTAAAAAATGCTCTATACGAAAAATACCATTTGAAAACTGATGATTTTAAATTCTATATTATTTATTTCATTGCATAAAAAATGCTGGATTACCATCAAAATGTACAAAATGTGCGTTATGGAATGTGGAAAGACGAAGACGAATTATAGACATTCGTCTTTATTGCCAACTATCATGGGTTGTATGTACAAGGAATTTTCCATGGTGTGCTCGTGCTATTAAAATATGAAAAAATAAAAATAAAATAATAAATAAATATAAAGACATTAATACCGTCATCATCTTTACCCCATTTTGCATCATTCTTCACCTATTTTTCTTCACATCCCAAATCCCGTTGGTACTAGTACACGTTCTGGGTGTCTATGTCCTGGGGCACTGCTCTGAAATAAAAACAGTAACATTTATTCCTCTAGCAGACTCTTTTATTTTGAATCCAGTTTTCTACAAGATTAAAATACAGAGTTTTCTTTAAATTAAGATTATGCCTAGGGACTAGCCACTGCACTTTTTTGCATTTCCTACGTCCATGATCACTCACACCTCTTCGTCCCCTTGATTAACACTTGTGTATATTGCTTCACCCTTCACAGTGCTTACCGTCTCATGTCCGTCTCTCCATGTCCTTGCTTATGCTCAGGTTTAGGTTTTTGTTCTTTGTTATTATTTCTAGTTATTTTGTATAAGAAGATTCTGCTCTTGCATTCACTTCCCTCATGGTATATGACAGTCTTAGATGTTGTTGTGTGTATTATTTATGACTGCTTTACTGGGTCTATGTCAGTCATATCTTTTGACTTAAAATTTTCATGAACACACAATCCTTTTGTGTTAGTGTGGTTTTTGGACAACTGTCCTACAGAGTGCTGGCCAGTGATGTTTGCTGCATATGAACAAGTGATATAACCAAGTTTGAACACTAATATTCTTCTGTATAGATTGTGTTTGATTGAGTTTACCTCTATTAGTGTTCATTAAAACATTAACGAACAAAACATTATGTACTCAACCTGTGTGTTGGTCAGCCATGAATCTGTCCTCAGGGAATGATAGGTCTTCTCATTAGTAGTTTATATTTAAGTAAGTATTAATTTAGTTATTAGTTTCTGGAGCCTTATCATTCATGTATTAAAAAATTGGAGAGTACGACATGTAGTGAAATGCTTTTTACGACTGTAAAAATACAAATTAAATAACAATAAAAAAATAAAGTGAAATAATTTGAAATAAAAATAAAGTATAAAAGTATATAAAAAAATAAGTATAACAATAAAGTATGAAAATAAGTTTAGAATAATATAATACATATATACACACTAGAAAAAAAAATCAACTATATATAGAATAATTTTAAAAAGTATAAAGTATAGAAAAAAATTATATATATATATATATATATATATATATATATATATATATATATATATATATATATATTAAAATTATATATATGAGTATGGCAGATATTGACAGAGTACAAATGAAAGTGATTTATTGATTTTTTCCTTAAAGTCTCCATGTGCAGTATGGTGTGGTATAAAGTGAGTATATATATATATATATATATATATATATATATATATATATATATATATATATATATATATATATATATATATATTTGAACACCCTGCTATTTTGCAAGTTCTCCCACTTAGAAATCATGGAGGGTCTGAAATTGTCATCGAGGTGCATGTCCACTGTGAGAGACATAATCTAAAAAAAATCCAGAAATCACAATGTATGACTTATTTGTATGATACAGCTGCAAATAAGTATTTGAACACCTGAGAAAGTCAATGTTAATATTTGGTACAGTAGCCTTTGTTTGCAATTACAGAGGTCAAACGTTTCCTGTAGTTTTTCACCAGGTTTGCACACACTGCAGGAGGGATTTTGGCCCACTCCTCCACACAGATCTTCTCTAGATCAGTCAGGAAACACGGAGTTTGAGCTCCTCCAAAAATTCTCTATTGGGTTTAGGTCTGGAGACTGGCTAAGCCATGCCAGAACCTTGATATGCTTCTTACAGAGCCACTCCTTGGTTATCCTGGCTGTGTGCTTTGGGTCATTGTCATGTTGGAAGACCCAGCCTCGACCCATCTTCAATGCTCTAACTGAGGGAAGGAGGTTGTTCCCCAAAATCTCGCAATACATCCCGGTCATCCTCTCCTTAACACAGTGCAGTCGCCCTGTCCCATGTGCAGAAAAACACCCCCAAAGCATGATGCTACCACCCCCATGCTTCACAGTAGGGATGGTGTTCTTGGGATGGTACTCATCATTCTTCTTCCTCCAAACACGTTTAGTGGAATTATGACCCAAAAGTTCTATTTTGGTCTCATCTGACCACATGACTTTCTCCCATGACTCCTCTGGATCATCCAAATGGTCATTGGCAAACTTAAGACGTGCCTGGATATGTGCTGGTTTAAGCAGGGGAACCTTCTGTGCCATGCATGATTTCAAACCATGACGCCTTAGTGTATTACCAACAGTAACCTTGGAAACGGTGGTCCCAGCTCTTTTCAGGTCATTGACCAGCTCCTCCCGTGTAGTTCTGGGCTGATTTCTCACCTTCCTTAGGATCACTGAGACCCCACGAGGTGAGATCTTGCGTGGAGCCCCAGTCCGAGGGAGATTGACAGTCATGTTTAGCTTCTTCCATTTTCTAATGATTGCTCCAACAGTGGACCTTTTTTCACCAAGCTGCTTGGCAATTTCCCCGTAGCCCTTTCCAGCCTTGTGGAGGTGTACAATTTTGTCTCTAGTGTCTTTGGATAGCTCTTTGGTCTTGGCCGTGTTAGTAGTTGGATTCTTACTGATTGTATGGGGTGGACAGGTGTCTTTATGCAGCTAACGACCTCAAACAGGTGCATCTAATTTAGGATAAGAAATGTAGTGGAGGTGGTCTTTGAGGGTCAGAATTCTAGCTGATAGACAGGTGTTCAAATACTTATTTGCAGCTGTATCATACTAATAAATAGTTAAAAAATCATACATTGTGATTTCTGGATTTTTTTTTTATTATGTCTCTCACAGTGGACATGCAAAGCCGATGACAATTTCAGACCCCTCCATGATTTCTAAGTGGGAGAACTTGCAAAATAGCAGGGTGTTCAAATACTTATTTTCCTTACTGTATATATAGATAGGTATGTGGGTATGTGCATAACAAGTATAGACAGAAGTACGGAATAAAGTGTCCAAGTGTGATCGTCATTAAAGTGTCTACGTGCTGGTGTTAAAGTGACACTGTGCACATCATTGTGCAGCAAAGTATACATTATAAACTTAAAGTATATAATGTGTCTTCATATAATTAATGTCAATTAACAATATTAAAGTTAATGAAATTAAATAGTTATTTGACATGCTAAAATTAAGTAACCCTAATAATCCTGGGGAAGTAGTAGCTCAGTAGTTAAGGCTCTGGGATAATGATAAAAATTGGGCCCTTGTGCAGGCCCTTAACTCTCTGTGCTCCAGGTGCACATGACCCCAGCTTCAAAACATTTGATATGCGAAAAAATACTGTAATTTTCACTGTAATGTAAAAAGCAGCTTTTTATATATATATAAATGATTTGTAAAAAGATATTGGTTGTTTAAATGTCTGTATCGCCCCTGTGCCATGATCTGAACAAGAAATGCATGAATAATAATAGCTCAATGGTTAAAATGATGGAATTCTGATTGGAAGGTTGTGAGTTCAAATTCCAGAAACACAAAGCTTAGTTGTATGAATGAGATCAATATAAGTCACTCTGGATAAAGGCATCTAAACTTATACATTCATTGATACAACCGCTTTATATCTGTAAAGCTGCCTTGAGACAATGTCATTTGTTAAAATTTGAATTGACAAAATGCTATAAATTGAAATGTAAAACAGTAAATAAATAATAGGAATAGTTAATACTTTGTGAGTAGCTTAGGAAACGCCATCGAAATGGATTCTGATGTGTTAGTTAGAAGTGATGAAATCATGCTTTTTTCCATGAAGGCTGTAGATCTGGACATGTATAAAAGGTGCCAAAAGGCCATATTTGTGTTTAGCTATAATTGGCTGAACAGATAATAGACAAAATAATCATCTCAACCAGACATAATAAACATCTGCTATAGTTTATTAACACTTCAAGTTAACCGGTGTTTTGAAAGTGGTGTACAAGAAGTGGTATTTGTTTGACATTTATCTGAGCAGCATTGGCTGTTACGGCTGTTGCCTCAGGAAGATGAGTTGGGGGGGGAGTTGAGAGAAAATGAGAAAATATGGCTGGTCCTTTTCAAGGTCCCACACACATCTTTTTTAAACTGTAATATATGTTTTACAAGATGTTTACTGCCCTTTCTTTCTCCTTCCTTTCCCTCACTGCCTCTTAAGATTCAGCATAACTGCACTCGCGATCTCACATGCCTCGCGTCTCGCCACTCTCTTACTGGCTGTAAATGCATGAATGAATCATTAAAAAAAGCAACATTCATCCAAACCCTTTCCCAGCCTGCCTGTATGTCTTTTGATTTGCTCGGTTTGTTTATTTTTATCCTCAGCGTGACCGTAAAAGCCAGAATATTCTACGACCGTCACGAGCCGAGAAGGTTGCAGCTCCTTGGCTTGCTTTGGCCCTGTCTGAATTTGTCCGTATTAAATATGGATGAGCGATTACAGGTGAAGCAGGGACATGACGACTGAATTCGAAGCCACAACGTCGTTCCACCATGCTGGCAGGATTTTCCCTCTCTATTTTTTCCCCCCTCTACCTGTTCTGTTTGTCGTTTAGGATTAAGTGTTAGCACTTGCCAGATGCAGCCTGTTGTAATTATGAAACGTGTTTTGAGAGATCTTTCATCTCCAGCACTGGGAGATTAAAATATTTTTGCAAAGACATGATGGAGTTTGAGATGCTGGGGAATCATTTCGGCAGGAAAGAGAAAGTTTGTATTTCATTTTACACCACAGCACTGCCAAATTCTGGATCCTGATTGTTCAGAAGGTGTTATTATTATTGTAGCTATAGTAACATATTGTATATAGAAAGTATACCATTCATGAAATGAGTCTCTTATTAACAGTCAGCGGTTTAACTGTAACTTTACATTTTCAGCAACATGACAAGCTGATTTTTATTTTTGTCTTATAAACTTGAGTGAGCGAAACAAAAACAGAAAAAAAAACAGAAGTGTTAAGATAACAGTTGTTTATAGCCCAATTCCTGTTTGTAACAAACTGCCACATGTAACCATAAATGGAAAAAAGCGTAGGAGGTCTTTCAGAAATGAATTAAAGATTGTATTTGTTTGCAAATAGCTGTGGCATAAACCGAATGAAACACTTTAGGACATTCTTTAATGGAAAAATTATCCACTTCAAAATGGTAACAGTATCTCTGCCTTGTGTCTGGCTTTAGCACACCAGTCCATCACTGATTATTTTCCTATAACAGCACGCCCCAGGTGTTCTATCCCTTACTTAATCTCAACTCAATCTCTTACCTTAACATCATCTCTGTATATTTTAACCCCAACAGGACTTTTTGCTACGGTTAAATCCTGCACCGAGGAGAACTCGCACGCCAAAATGTAATTTCCCATCTCTGCTGTTGTTTAGCAGCTGTCGGTGGCCCTGAGCTACAGAAGCCCGTTTGGAGCCATTAGCAACTTCTCCAATGAGAAGCTTTTACTCCCCCCCCTCCTCCGTGACTCACTCAGAGACGAACGAGCACAGATCGAAAAGGTTCTTTTGAAGGTAATTTACAGTGCCTGAGGGTGGCCTCCATCAGGCCATGGTTGTTGGTTCTGCTGAGCTTCAACTATTCGAAGGGGAAATGTGTGGTTTGGTGTGTATGTGTGCAGTGAGGAAATCCAGATGGAGGTCAGAGCCAGAGAATTCCAGAGGCCTGATGTACCGGCCGACTGGGAGACAATGCTTTTCCCGCATCGTGTAAATAGCGCAGGCCGTCTTCCCTCCCACCTCATAAAAAATCTGGATGTGTTTATGCCCTGGACGGCTCAGCCAAAGCGAAAGTCTTGTCTCACGCTCCCCTTTTCTCTTTCCTCACTGTACGGTTCTCCAGAGACGGGGCACAACGGCACAAATGAGTTTGACAGACAGCCATGCTGAATAAAATGGGTCATGGCAAGAGATGCGAAAAATGGCGGGACGACACCACATGTAAAGTGCAGATAAAGTATGCTTAAGAGAATATGCAGATACACTATATACTTACTGGTCAATTTAATAGAGACGTTTGTGCCCATGCTTTTTTATGCGATTACCTAATTATTATTATCGTATGCAGATACAGATCAACAGCTATATGTTTTACATTAAACATTACAATAGGGCAAAAATAGCAGTGATGTCGATGACATTGTCACCTGTGCCTGAAACAAAAAATAAATAAAAATAATAATAATGTTGCAAAAAACATTCAGTGAGTGACAGTTCTGCTTTTATTTTATTACTGTATTAAAGTACATATTTTAAGTATTAGAGTATTTGTATTTTAAGAATTTTTTTTAAATGTGTAATATCTTACTCCACTACAATCTTCCCCTTGTGAAGTGAACACACAAACTGTGTTAATAGAGAAGCTGTGGCGAGAGCACCAGCGTAACCCCACAATTCTTGTGAAAGTGTGCAGTAGTGTGGAGTAAAGGTTCCCTTACTGTTTTTCTGTAATAATAGAAAACTTGTCCTTATGTGCAGTTGAATGGAATGTTAAATTGCATAAATAAATAATACACATTTAGTTCTCATAGATCGGTACATTAACTTTTGATACTTTAGTTGTTTCAAAAGCAATGTCCAACATGACTTTAATTTCAACAGCCACTGTTTGCAAATGTGGTTAGAAGACAAACATCTCGGAATGATACTAGAAGGATAATGTAGTAGAATATGGATAATCAATTATAAAAATTGAACTTTTGGGACATACAGTACGTCCCACAACAATTTTACCATATATACCACAACAACTTGTGCAATTTCTTTTTAATGGTACGTTTCAGGTAGAGTTTTCCATTTTTGATTATATAAACATTATGGTTGAATTTTTTCATGAAGTTAATAAAAAAAAAAAAAGTTTAAATCTTAAAGTGAAGTATAGTAAAAGGACCCACAATGCACAAATTGCCCTTCTCCTGAATACTTTCACATGTCAGGAAGCTTTACTTTACCTTCGACCTGTTACCTCTGAAGTGCTGACACTGGTGACTCCTTCAAAAAATGCTAAATAAATGTTCTTACAAAAAAAACAATATTTCAACAATTACAGACATTTTTCTAATCTGTTTATATGGAGTGTCTAGTATATAAATCGTTGTGCGAGTTGTTACTATAGAAACGATAACATATTAGAACAAGCAGCTGTCAGAACAAATGAATTCTGACCAATCAGAATGAAGCATTCAAACAGCACTGTGGAATATGTTTCCTTTGGCTCGAATCGGAGTACGGTTTTGGCAGGCTTGCGGCTCAAAACACTGGCTGCTGCTCTACATCAAGCCGGAGGGATTTCTTTCTCTTATTTTTCTTTTTTAACTCTTTGTCATTCGGCGTGTGTTTGAAAGTCTACAAACGAGTTTTAAATCTCGGTGGTGTGGCAGCGCTCCATGCCACCCTTCAGAAGCAATCTGAAAACAGATGGTTTCCAAAAGACTGAGAAGAATGGCAGGGGTTACTTCATAGCGGAGGAATCCGCTGGCTGGAGGGGTGGAGGAGTAGTAGCTCTGATTAAATAATTACACCTGAGGCTGTGAAGAAATGAGTATATTCAAACACCCAAGAGAAAGTGATTATTATGACTTATTATAGTCTCAAAATTCCAGTGTGATGATGATGATTATATTATTATCATCAGTAGTAGAAGAAAGTAGTAGAATAATTAGCGTTATTGTGTTTGTTGCTTTTGCCATAGTAACAATAATACGAAGCAAAACGTAATAACTATAATAAGTCAGCTTGACAAGTAATGTAATTTTTTTTGTTTGTTTGTTTTTCAGGTTTTGTGTCTGTCTCGTTTGCGAATTGCATTTGTCTTAGGTTGCCTGCATTACCTTTTCTGATTAGTTTTGTGCAACTGCTTTTATTACTGTTATCATTATTATTATTATAATTGCTAATTAAATTTTTTTATTATTATTATTACCACACATCTCTATCAGTGCAATACAGTTTTGCATTTGTACTCTCTCGAGAAAAAGAATAAAAAATCGCCAGCAATCTTGCGCAAAGAAGGCGGCCATTAATTATTAGGCCGAGCAGATGATGTGTTAAGACAAAGCGTCAGAATATTCCTCACATCTTTTTCCAGTCAAAGAGACCAACAGAGAAAAAGACATATGAGGCCATGAATTAAAGAAACTGAAGCGCTTGAGACGGGGGGAAAATACAGAGCTGACAGCCACATTATGAACTCCTAAAAGTGCGGATTAAGATACAGCGGCGTGACTGAGAGAGTCTGCGCCCAAAAGTGGCGGCGAGAAGGAAAGAACAAGAAAGGGAGGGAAAGGCAACACCTGCTTGGAATTAATAGAGCTGACATTCAGCATCTCCAGCATGCTCGGCCCATCTAGCTGCTCCTCATCCATTTCTGTAATCGCAGCCCTGCTAAATACATCATACTCGATTTCGGTAGGAACACGTCCTCGCCGTTCCCTCATTCATTTTCTTCTGGACATTTTCCTCTCTTTTCACCGTGCACCATGGCATTTCCCCCTCACTCCCCTTTCTCGCAGAGCACGAGGTGTGATCATGCTCTGCTGGAACAGATGGTGGTTTATAGGGACCTGCTTCCTATATAGCCTTCGAATTGGCTGTCAGAAAAGCGCTTTTTTATTTGTTTTAGCTGCGATATTCTGCTGTATTCTATGCCAGAGGAATGCTACTATTGCTTTGCAGTGTGTGTACAAGCTGTAAATGATGGTTATCCTCAATCAAAAGGTGAACATATAGTCTAGAGTGAAAAGGCCATGATTACTTTTCTTTAGGGCTTCAGAACAAAGGGGTACATTATTACTTTTTAAATGTAGATGTGGCATTGCATATACTTTAAATATTCATGCATTGCTTTTTATTATTATTATTATTACTATTATAATAATTATTATTATTATTATTGCTGCTAGTAGCGGTAACACTAGCAACAGTAATAATTCTTTTCAAGGTGGGAATTCCCTGAAGATTGTAGTAGTAGTCGAAGTATAAGTAGTAGTTGTATTATTATATAATTATTATATATTATTTATATATTTTTTTAATTTTTTAGTAGTAGTGTTTTTATTTGTAGTAGTATCAGTAGTATTTGCTGTAGTAGATTTAACTTTTTATTATTATTTCTACTAGTGGAAGTAGAAATAGTAGTAGCTGTTGTTTTTCTGCAGTGTTTTTGGATTTCTTATTATTATGATAGTTTTAGTATTGTAGTATTTGTAGTTTCATATTGTAGTAGTAATAGTAGTACAGCAAAGTGAAATACTTACTTCACATTTTCCAGTGATGTTAGGAAGTTGAGGTCAGAGCAAAGGTTTGGCCATGATAAAACAAGCCTATAGTACAGAGGTTTAAGGGCTCAAAGGGGGCAGTTTGGTGATTATTGGACTTAAACTTCTGACCTTCCAATCAATAAACATCAATAAGACCTAACCCTTGAGCTACAACTTCACAAGTAGTAGTAGTAGTTGTAGTTGTTATTACAGTAGTATTGTATTTATTAAAATAATTAAGGTACTTTTACCTGTCACAGGTGCATTACAGCACAGTGAAATTCTTTCTTCGCATATCCCAGTAATGTAGGAAGTTGGGATTAGACCACAGAGTCAGGGATGTTACACCTGTAGAACTGAGGGTTAGGGGCCTTGCTCAAGGGCCTAAAAGTGGCAGCCTGGTGATATTAGGGCTTGAACTCCTGACCTTGTGATCACTAACCCAGAGCTTCAACCACTGAAGTAGTTCCCTGTATTGTTGTATTACTGGCAATATTTTATTTGTAGTAGGAGCAGTGGTAGTGGTAGTGGTAGTAGAAATATGTATTATTCTAATTCTTATTACAGCATCACTTCAGTATTACTCTAGATTTTTTGTGGCGCTTTCATTAGTTACTCTGCCACCCTGCATTCACATCATAGAAGAGAGCTTTGGCCCACATTCTTTGTGCACTAACTTGATCTCATGCAAAATTCATCTCATGCAGAATTCGAGCGAATCACACTGGATTTCATACAAATTAACTCATTCATAAATGTCAATTGTTCTAGAGCTTAGAGCAAAACCCGACAGTGTGCTGCTGTCTCTTTCTCTCCTTGTGGCCTTAAATGATCACAAGGCAAATGACAATATGAATTTCAGGGCATGCCAAAGGACAGCGGGGTCGTTGCGTGATGCATTTCAGTGAAGTATAATTAGCTGATTGCTGATGATGTGCCTTTTATACAGGAAAAACCCCAAAGAGGTTCAAGCCGCTGTGAGAAAATCGAGGCCAGACAACCGGGCTTCTTATTCAAATCGTGAAATAAAGTGCTGTTGTAAATTATGCCAGCGTTTCTGAATTGTATGAATTCAAAAAATACTTTAGTGAAATTGTCGTCTGCAAAAATAATTTTGGCCCAGAAATGAGCTCCAAGCAAAGCAAATCAAATGAGGTGCGATTTGACTTGTAGGTAACAAAGGGATTGAGAAATGTACAATTTAATAAATTTGCATTTAAAATACATTTGTAGGTAAAATATTTGGATAAGGGTGCTGTAATAAGCCTATCCATTACCTATATGACCTATATTTGTAGGATAAATACGTGTTCGAATTGTCGGGTGTTGTATCGAGTACCTGTACCTTCATCCGTCCTTAGATTCCATGTTCAGTACAGAACCATTTAATTGTATACTTGTCCTTTTGTACTGCTGACCTGTCAGTAACACAGAATCTCATGATAACGGTGAAGTTTCTATGAGAGTGGGGCCCTTCAAGTGAACAAGACTCTAATTACACCGCCAAGTGAAGCCCACTTAATGAGCTCTCTGAAGGCAATCTCAGCCTATGGTTGCTAGCCAGGCTCACAGCACATCAATATTACAGTAATAGCTTCTTCTCAGCACCCTCTTCGAGCAAACTCTTGTGCTTGTCTCCAGCACCGGCGTGTAAAGTAATTGCTGTACAGTCTTACGAGCGCTCTCTATGCCGTACACTGCGGTGCGTTTCCTCTTAGAGATTTCACATTGAAAGCAGTTTGAAGAGGAAAAGGCACACTAATGCTTTCCCACCGGTCACATTCAGGTGCTGCAAGACTGCTGCATCTCATTTGCTACATACTGTTATTACACCATTTCCCCACTTAACTGTTTAATTGCCTAACTACAGAGCATTGTTAGGAGTTGGGTAGCGGTGGTCATGTGATCCATAAAAAACGATATCTGCGTTCGTTGAAAAACCCACCGGAGGCCGATCCTGCATGTGTAATTATCAAGCAAGTATGGAGAGACGATTTAAATCTGAGAGCACGCCGGTTTGCAAGCGATGTCAGACCTCCACACAATCAGCTAACACGATCATAATATGCATTAACTCGTCCCCTTTTGGTCTGTCAAACCCTCCTCATCGCTCCCCGACCTGAAAACCTGTTTACATGACAAATTGACGCCTAATGAAGTAGCAGTGGGGGTTTCAGGGCTGCGTGGCTGTTGCGGTCGCCTCCACATATCTGAAGCGTTAACTTTATTTCCTGTTGAACGGTGAGCACCGAGACTGGCCTCACAAATGGGTTTAATCAAGCCGGACCTAATGCAATTCGAACGCATGCATTGTTAGCCAAGACTTGGCAGGACTCACATGTCTCTGCCTTGTGGGGCTTAAGGCTGCTTATCGCTTCTAGAGCAGGAGAGTGTCAAGATGGATTCGATTTATCGCAGGTTCGCTTTAGCGCAGCCAAAGAAACGACACCAAGAGGAGCTCCTTTCACTCCCCGGTGGAAAAATAAAGGAATGTATGGAAGACGGAGGCACCAGCACGGGAGAGAACGCTGCAAGAATTCAGAGCTGTCAGCTGCTGAAAGGCTTGATCAAGCACTGCAGGGGGATTGCGGGATCCTACATATGATTTACATGCCAGAGTCGATTCTTGATTTAATTATGTAGTTTACAACTGCGTACGCACATATACGCACGTATGTCATTGTCATGTGTAATGAATTCCTGCGCTGTCAGATTTCTTCCCCCGAAATTGCTGTAGACAATTCCCAGTATAACCACCCTCTCCCAAGCATGTCGCACTCCAGCACAGAATACGGAGCTCATCACGCTATGCCTCGATTGATTTTACAGGCTGATGCTGTGTCTCTCAAGAGTCTGAACTGATTATCCAAAACATGGACAAGTAGTTGTTTTCCTGCCATTGACATCGAGTGAACACCATCAAGTAAGTCCATGAGACAAAGAGCGCTAGGGCCAAACATGACGCCTACATATCTGATACTCATTATTTATTTTTTCCCGAGCCTGGCTAGTGTGCTTTTCTTTTTGCAGACGTGACATACAATCCAAGTAGGTTATCCAAACTTACTTAGAAGTGAGACAGACTGAGGGTTAAGGGCCTTGTTCTTTGTCAGTCCTATGATTTAAACCATGGCTCATGAGAACTAAAGCCATGTTTGCATTATTAAAAATATTGGCCCCGGCTGTTTCTAGCTTCAGTTTCGGTGTGGAAAAAAAGACATATGACTCAAATATGACACTGATTGGCTGATTAGGAAGAACTGATTTTGGTTTTTAATTTTTTTATGTATCACAACAAAGAATTTTCAATGGCTACAGAAACTCTCCATGACAACTGACATAGTGCTACATATAATTTTTTTACTTATTCCAATGGTGTCAGCTGACAACAATAATGACAAATGGCATGGTTATTTCATGTCATATGTTATGACACCATCTGCCTGTCATGTAATTTCACACCAGACTGTGACATAACACAACCTTATGTCAACTAAAGAAATGCTTGTAAAAGAAGAACAGGAGTCAAACCGTTCCACATCAACTAATACGTAAGGATTGTGTTTGACCCATCATGTTATAAAGACTGATTTTGTCAACTCTGATGTTGGTATGTCATGTGACATAGATTTCTAGGTCGGGTTGGGGGTTTGAATGGCATAGCATGTTATGAAAGCTGACTTTGAAGTTAGACAGCATTATGACACAACCAAATGTCCCCAAAACAATTGACACCTATTGGAAGAACATGAAAATTGACACCTATTGATATAACGTGTTAGTTTGCACGTTTTGGAATAACATTACAATTGGAAGTTTTTTAAATGTTTGTGAAGGTTTATTTGCGAAGTTCTCATGCGGACGTCCGTGGTGTTACGAATACAGCCCTTCAGTAAAAAGAAAAAAGAAACAGCCACAGAAATGTCATTTTGGGAAAACGGTCCGAGCTAAATTGCTGCTAATTTTGTACAAGTATGTCAATGAGGAAATAATTTTATCTTTACTTGTTACATTCTTAAGCTCCAACTAACCGAACCCAACCCCCTCGGTGCGCAAAACGTTAACCACAGCACATACGATTCAGATATAGCTCCTTCTATGTGACTAACCATCACTTCAGTTAATGACATATCTGGAAAGTCTTCTGTATGTGCCAAGTTTGTGTCACCTCAGCTATGTCTCCATTTAGAGTGGCTTCCGCTCTCTCCCTCGGTCTATGCCTCTGGCTCTGAGTCAGAACACTCTCGGCTAGTGCATAATCCCACTGACAACCGAGCAGACATATTAATGAGAGCAGACAGGAAAAACACACAGTGCTCATCAGCTCAGGGATTCGGAGTGTAACCGCGAGCGTCCGGCTTTTCCACGAGTGTTTAACGTTAACACATCGCCTATACGTCCAACATGGAAAGCCCGACGGGGAGGTCACAGATATCAGCTATCGCTTTTTTATTGGATAGGAAGTGTACGAGGATTCACTGTATATATGAATATATATTCATGCAGATTTTTGCACTGTGCATAAGACAATGTGCTTTAAACGTCCTGAATAGATGATTGTTTTTAAAAAGTTTACAACTAAAAAAAAAAAATCTATAAATTAACACAATTTTTCTTTTTTTTGCCTTTTTCCTTTAATTTCCCAGTATCCTTTACTTCACGCTCACTCTCTTAAATACATAATTTTATATTGGATTCACTGTAGACACCGAATTATTCAACACCCTGTATTACAAGGGGTGAAAAATTTATTAGAGTACAATTTTTTTACTTATTATTATAGAATCGTATCTTTTTTTATTATTATCACATTTATACAAAAAAAAAACTATTATTTCAGGGGTTATTATTTAATTTTGGTTTTGCACCTCTTAATTTGAGTCAATATCTGTCTTGTCTCATTATATGCTTCGGGATTTGAGTTATTAATCATTATCTTTGGATTAATAACCCATTGTTTTGAGATATTATCTAATAGTGATGGCTTAATAAACTAGGGTGTATATAAGTTTATTATTTCATCATTAGCTCTGTTAAAATATTATCTATATTTATTTTGGTTTGATATCTTTTTACAGTTATTAACTCATTGTTTTGTCTCAATGGGACTTCATATCATTCATCTGTTTAATGCTTATTACTTAAGTTACTTCCTAAATTTTAAATCATGCTCTCATTATTTCTTGTCTCCGTTTGAGACAAGAAATCTCCGATCTCATTACTTCAATCTAATTAACTTATTTAATTTTTATATATTATATTATATTATATTATATTATATTATATTATATTATATTATATTATATTATATTATATTAGGGCTGCCAATCAATTAAAATATTTAATTGCGATTAATTGCATGATTGTCATGAGTTAACTCATGATTTATTGCAACTTAACCACACATTTTTATTTGTTCTAAATGTATCAAAAATTAATACCTTTCAAGTTTTTACTCTAATCAACATGCACATGGACAAATATTGATGCTTTATGCAAATGTATGTTTGTTATTAGTGAAACCGTACTCAACATAGAGCATGAAGACTAAAAATTCTTGTAAATGCTTTGAAGTAATTATAGTGTTTTAAATTACGTAAATCATCAGGACACCAAACATGAATATTTTTTTAATTGCTGGATCTGTGCATCAGGGCGGATTTTGCTGCTTGATTTTGGACTTGGAGCATCAATAAAATAAATATTTTCTGATTAAAAAAATTATTTATCAGTGAAGTTTTTTTATATCTCAGTTAAAAAATGATGTGAATACATGTGTTTAAATTTTGCCTCTTTTATATTAATTTATTTATATTTTGATTAAAAATGGTCAAACAAAAATGCAAACTTTTAAATCATATATATATATATATATATATATATATATATATATATATATATATATATATATATATATATATATATATCCTTATGTCTGCCATTTTCATTTTTTCATTTTACAGACAAAAACAAGTCATGATTTACATTTCACACTGCTGTCTTTAGAATCCTTGGTTATATAAGTAGTTCTGGGGAGAAGCATTGAATTATTAATCTGTGCTTGTCACTTCTGTACTCCTCATTTCAGATTTATTCCTAATACTTTTTATATATGAAGACCTCATTAACTCGCTCATTTAGTAAAGTCTAGCAGGCAGACAGTCCTCTGTGCATAAAGTTAAAGAGCCATAACAGAGTTTATAGGACTGTGACAGAGCTCCGGGGCTCTGAGTTACTGACAGGAAGGTTGTCGGTTCAACCAACTGCTACTGTTGAGCCCTTAAGCAAAGGTCCTGACTCTTCATCTGCTCAGCTGCTCATCATATCATAAAATATCCTTCCAAATGAGCTGTATTAAAATCTGCTGCTGTCACAATACAAAGAAAAATCTTTTTTTATGGATAGTGACAACTCGTTTAGAGTTACCTATTATTCAGCATAGTTACAAATGGCGAAATTGATATTTAGACATGTTTTATATATTAACAGTAAAAGCAAAAAATCTCAACAGTATCTGAACTGTTCACCTCAACATTGATCAGAGATTACAGGAGTGCACACATCCTTCACTCCAGTAGAAGTACAGATACTCATGTTTTAAAAGACTCTGATAAAAGTTGAAGTACTGACTACACTTTTTTACTCAATTTAAAGTAAAGTAGTTTGGCCTCTGACATGTACTTCAGTAAAAAGTGGTCATTATCACGACATGTTTTAGTGTCACGCTGGTAACTGGACCTCACATCATGTTAATATATTAATACAAAACAGTTGAATTTTGTTACCTAATGAATGTATTCAGGCTGAACAACCAACATAGAGAACATAATCAGAGAAAAGATGATGATCAGGAATGTCTCTGTTCTCAGTCATGTTTACATCACTGACTCCCTCTGTCTCATCCACGTTAACCCCAAACTTCTTGTTGCCTTCTGCCGTACTCATTGTTAGCTTCATAAACTTGCCTGGAAATGATACGAGTGGCAGACTGACAATGACAATGAAATAGGTTGATGGACTTAAAATGGCATGCAGTGAGAAGAAAAAATATATAGAACATGTCACCAAAACTAAAGTTTTTAGGTACTGATACCAGAAAAATCTACTTATGTACCAAAACACTTCATTACTTTACACCTCTGATACTGATGGAACTGTAATGAATATAATGAAATAGAGGAGGTGGTAGTTCATTGGGTAAAGAACCCTCAACTGCTCTGCTGTTAGTCGCTCTGGATAAGGTCGTCTGCCAAATACCGTAAATGTCAATGTAAATGAATGGACGTTTGGTGCCACCCAGATGAGTATGGATTCCCTTTTAAATCTGGTTCCTCTCAAGGTTTCGCCCTCATACCATCTCAGGGATTTTTTTCCTTGCCACTGTGGCCACTGGCTCACTCATTAGGAACAAACGTATACATTCTGGCTTTATAACCTCTTTAAAACTGCTTTTAGACAATGTCCATTGTTAAAAGCGCTCTAGAAACAAATATAAATGTAATTGAATGTTTTTTAAAGATTTACTCATTGCCTATTTTTAATCAGCCATCCCAGGTTAATAACCAAAAGCTATTTTTGAGTGTATCTTCTACAAGGTTATAAGTAATACACCATGTACTTCATGTACTTGCGTAAATGTACAAATCCCCTGCTTACATATTACTCCAGGAATAATAAAAGCTCATTTTACATTTCTGCTTGAGTAAAATTATAAAAGTACTTGCTTTTGAATGCCTCAAAATTCAAGAAACTGATCGATGAGAAATATATTAGAAATCTTTAGGCAATTCAACATTCCCTTCTTCTGCAAATTGTACCTTTTATAAGGAGGTTTACTATAGTAATATATACACACAGTAAAATAACCCTCTACACTCCACACACACACACACACACACACACACACACACACACACACACACACACACACACACACACACACAAACTCTCACAAAGACCATGGGGTTACATTTGTGCTCTTCTCATCTGCCACAATTTAAGTATTTGCTTAAAGGTAGTGATGTATTTTGCATGTATTTTTCTTAAATTAAATAGAATAAAAAGTAAGATATTGCGTATTAAAATGTAGTGAAGAAAAAGTTTCCTCAAATGAAAATACTGTACAAATATTTTTACAAAATGTACTTACAGTAAGAGTAAAAATACAGTAAGTGTAAATACAGTAAGAGTAAAAATACTTTCTCGTCCACTAATAAGGTGCTGTGTAACTATGCTTATTAACATATTTAGCACATTTCTTATCGTAGTGAAGCCACAGTGTTCTAGACAACATTAAAACCCTTGATTAAGTTGGCTGTGTTTCCTGCGCACAGCATTGTAGTTCCTGCAGAGATCCTTTCACAATAGGTGTAATCTCTCCTATTTTTCTCTCCTTCTGTAGTCTGACACTGGTTGTATTTGCACAAACAAAGCCCTGGAACGACATAAAATTGCATTACGTTTCAGGAATATTCAGTCCCACGATATCACCTCGGCTTACGACGAGTAACGTACACACACATGTGCAACGTCAGCTCTGGATCTAATTCTCCACGTTTGGTTTGCCATATTGAACCCCTTGTATGTGATGAATGCACAATTCATCAGGATATGGCGCATCCCCCCAAAGAGTCAGTCGGAGTGCACTTGCTGATGCAACACATAGCGCAGTAAAACACGGTATATTCTAACCGCATATTGGACACCTCAATTTGTTTGCATGTGATGAGATTCTGTAGTCACACGAAACAAGTTTAATGACATTACGCTCTCATGTGCATTAAATTATATGAAGCTCTTTTTTTTTTTTTATATATATTTTCAACCTCTTCATGGAGCTGGGAATACGAAAGCCTGCCAGGCAGCATGAAAAGTTTGTTTATTACTGTCATAAAATTAAATAAAATCATTCGCCCCGACTGAATACGGTTGAGCATATAATTCAATTGTTTCTTTTTCCCTTCTTATCTCAGAAGGGGGCAGCAGAAGGTCAGCCAAATAATTTGACTGAAATTTTCACCTATTTTATCAAATTAAAACGTAAAAAAATCTGGTTTGCCCGCAGCCATGAACTCGTGATCCATGTGCGCGATGTGACGACGGCTTTAAAAATGGCCACTCCGTCTTCATTATGGATGCTTATGGATTCCAGTGTTTTGTCTCTCTAAACAACAGAGGGAAATTTTTTATTCAAGTGCAAAGATAAATAAAGCAATGAACATTTATAGTGTCCATGAACATCAGGTGATATAGTGTTTTTTTACCTCTCTCTCTTTCTGTGTCTCGCTCTCTCTTTTCCTGAATCTACACCATGCCAAATTCCGAAATCCATCACAGGCATCCCTGGACTATTTCAAATTCTCTAAGATTAGCTAATTCCATTGCTGTGTAATCTGCATCTGTTGACCTTTTCCTGCAGCACTGGATCCCTTGAGACGGATTAAGCCTGGGATTAAGAGCTGTCACTGAAGATGTATTATCAATGTAATACAGTCCTGGATGCCCAGAGTACAGTGTTTAATACACTCCGAAGCCTGGTTTATACTTGACTTGCACGACTTTGTTCACTCTCACCCGGAACACCTGAAGGATTAGAAGTGCCATCCATTAGATGCTTCTGACGAGCCTTGTAAAATCTTTAGCGATTATACACCAGCTGCTTTTAACACTTCCAGGATATTTGCAGCCATGTTGAGGTTTTTTCTTCTCTTTAAATTTTCACCGACATCCTGACTCTTCTCATGAGCACCGTATCACAGTGCATGCTCTTTCAAAGTGCAAAATCTTCACACACACACACACACACACACACACACATATATATATATATATATATATATATATATATATATATATATATATATATATATATATATATATATATAAGATACAGATTTATGGGTACATTTGAAGGTAATGTGAGAGCTTTATATAAATTTAAAACACTAACCACAATGCAGTGGAATTACTATTAATGCAAAAAAAAAGCTAAAATAAATACTAGAAAAGAACCTAAATACAGGATTTAATAAATAACTCTAGTGTGTTTAGTCTGTTTAAGATCATCAGTTGGCATTTGCCTATTCTACACTCCCATCTCAACATAGTTTACACTAGTTCACTCGAATACAAGAACAGCAATATCTATACACATAGTAAACTATGTACGGATACACACACATACAGTATATGTTTATATATAGTGTAGCCTTTCCTCAAATCTATACAACAATCCTAACAACAATTTTCTTTACCCCATGGCCTGTTTTTTTGCTCTAATATACATTGTCAGCGGTGAGGCCTGCTGCAGAGAGGTGTGTGCCTTTTCAAATCATGTCCAATCACTAAACCATTCCACAAGTTGACTCTGATCAATGTGCTGAAACATCTCAATAACAATCAAGAGTAACAGAAGGCAAAGAAGCTCATTTTCAATTGCTGTTGCAAAGAGTGTGAATACTTATGTACATGCAATGTTTCGGGGTTTTTTATTTAAACTAATTTAGAGACATTTCTAGAATTCTGCCTTCACTTAGACATAATGGGATACTAAGTAGTGTAGATACATGAGAAATCAATCTGGACGATTGTAGTATCAAGTTGCAGCATAACAAAAAGGAAAAAATGTGAAAGGGGTTCTGAATGCACTGTATATTTTATGTTTGTCAAGCTTAATGTGACTTATTTTCATTGATTTAATTAAATAGTAATTTCTATACAATGTTTAAAGTAGCTATTGTGAGGATGAAGAATTGTGTTCAGAACTGAATTATGACCAATTTTATAAATCATCTAGTTCAATTACATCCACTACATTTTCTAGCTCCGCCTCTGTTCTCCATTTTTATTTTATATAATCTGTTTGTCCAGATAAAAACAAAATCATAAAAGGCAGGTGTCGTCTAAAAAGAGAATAGAAAGTGTTCCACTTCTAGTTCTACTCCTGGTTTCCATATTTGAAAGCATGCCACTATGATGAAAGTGATGCCTGGCCACTTCACATAAAATTACATCTAAAACAGCTACCAGAAACTGAGGTACAAATATATATATATATATATATATATATATATATATATATATATATATATATATATATATATATATATATATATATTCTTTTTTCCCAGACATTCAGTTGTAGATTTGCTGGTGTGCTTGGGATCATTGTCCTGTTCCATAATCAAATTTGAGCCAAGTTTTAGCTGTCAGACAGATGGCCTCACATTTGACTATAGAATACTTTGGTATGTAGAGGACTTCATGGTTTACTCAATGACTGCAAGGTGTCCAGAGAGCTGTGCTTGAGAGCTGGTATGGGGCACTGTGTTCATTTTTTTTCCAAACATGGCACTGTGAATTAGTGCCAAATATCTCCACTTTGGTCTTGTTTGTCCAAAGGACCTTGTACCAGACGTCTTGCGTTTTGTTCACACAACAAGACTTATCATGCTGCCATGGATTTTTAGAGACCATGGCAACCCTCCAAACAAACCATATTTGTTCATTTTTTTCTGTACAGTCATGAACATTTTCCATGAGGCCTGTATGTCTTTTTCTTCTCTTTTTTTTTTAAATAATTTCTCTGAGTATTGCAGTCTGACCTTGGTGTGAATTTGCTGGGATGCACTCTGGGGAAAATTGGCAAATGCTTTAAATGTTTTCCACTTGTAATCTTCCTTACTGTAGAATGATGAGTTTTAAATAGTTTGGTAATGGCCTTACAACCCATTCCCAGATTGATGGGCAGCAACAGTTGCTTGTCTATGTTAATTGCTGATATCTTCTTTCTTGGCTCATGGATTTTAAATATGGGCTTTATTTTTGTATCATTAAATAAATAGATCCATTCCATGTAACATGTCATGTATTGTTCATCTAGTTTAGAGATGTGTTTGTTTAAATTTAAGGCTAGCTAAGGACCCGACTAAATCCTGATACATTAAACCTTAGAATTCCAAAAAGGTTGTATACATGACTGTATATATCCAGTTTAAAGCTGCCATTTAGATGTGTGTGGGATTGTTTAGCTATGCCTACATAAATAGATTATCAATCTTGTCATCTCAGTGTCTTTGATGCAGCCGAGGTAGGAGAGGTCTTGCTGATCTTAAACATGGAAACTTCTCTTTTGCCAAGTAAGCTACCTTAATGATAACAGCAGTGCAGTACATTTATATATCCTCAAAACAGACGCTAAATATATATTCTGCCAATATTTGTTTGCTGCAGTAAACATTCAGACGTTACCACTTGAGTAAACAAGCTAAAGAATCCTTGTTACAGGTAACATGTACAAAATTATACATTTCTTTTAAAAGTCTGTTTACATTTTGTTAGTGACTTCTGCTAAACCCACCTGAGTGATGGGAGGTCTGGAAAGATCAGCTCCTTGGAATAGATTAAGGCTGTATTTATAGCTAACAGTAAAATGATTTGTTGTTTGTTAAAGCTTGTGTTCTTCATAAAGCAGTGTTGCAGGTAAACACATCTAACTGTAACACCTCATAACTGCAATGCTCCATAATTGGAATGCCTTACAACTAATATGTTTCATAAATGGAATGCTTTACACCTGTATTGCTTCATTATTGTAACCCCTCAAAACTGTAAAGCTTCATAGATGAAACGCATCACAGTTGTACTGCTTCCTAAATGATCACCTAACAACTGTACCACTTCATTTCTGTAACACCTCACAACTGTAATGTTCCATAATTGTAACGCCTCATAACAGTAACAGATTATAACTGTAATGCTTCATAACTGTAACACCGTATAATTGTAATACTTCATTACTGTAACATCTCACACTTGTTATGGTTCATAATTGTAACACCTGACAGCTGTTATGCATCATAAATGTAACACCTCACATCTGTACCACTGCATAATTATAATGCTTAATAATTGTAATGCCTCATAACTGTAACACCTTAAAACTGTAACGTTTCATAATTGTAACACCTCACAAGTGTTATGCTTCATCATTGTAACGCCTCACAACTTTTGATTTTCATCACTTCAACAACTAATAATACATTTTAACTTTAAAGTGAATAACATGTAGCCAACTTTAAGCTTTATTTCATTACATGATTTGAATACTGTATATGTAAATTTATGCCACAAGGGTTTTGCTAGTTGTTAGATCTCAGTGTTTGGATTAACGTATGCTCATAGTGCATTAAGTCAAAACATATAGAGTACATTCACCCTTAAAATGAATTATTATAAAGCAGAAAGTGGACTCTATGCTTGTGTAAACACATGAAGTTCTAGTAAGGACATTAGCCTGGTATGATTTGTTGCATTTGGACAAGAGACTCTGTTTGGTTTTGTATCTTAATTGGATTTGTTTAGCTCTGAGTGTTGCTTGGATTTTGGTGTATGAACTCATACTTGGATAGAGATTTGGATGGAGTTCATTTCCCTTATTGTTAATAAACATTGCACGCTGCACTTGGGTCCAACTTCCTGAGCTGTATCATGGCAACATTTATGAGTTTGAAAGCTGGATTTGATTAATCTGTAATTATTGTTTAATTGTGAAATCTTGCTGAATTGTGCACACCTAGCTCTTCCGCATGTTCTAATTGGGAGGGTTTAACAAAATGTGCATCCTTTTTTATCATGCACGAAGAATGTTTTTCTATTCTCCTGATATTGGCCAGTTATAATCTCTGGATAGCGGAAAATATCCTCCTTTCTGAAGACTTTCCTGTGGTGGAAAACCCCTTACAATCAGAAAAGAGAATTCATTAAAAAGTAAATAATGTACAAGTGGAGGAGTGATAGTTGACACAATGGTTATGGCTCTTCCCTTACCCTGCTTGTTCCATCATCAATCACTTTACATTCAACATTTAATTTGTACAAAATTAATAATAAAATCTTCTGTGAATGCAAGCTCTTTTAAGTATATAAGCTCTTTTGTCCCAGTCTTCCATGACAGTTACATCTGATAAGAATAAAAACATGATTAAGGTCTTTCAGTAAACCAAAAGAGCATGTTCCCTGTGAATCTCTGAAGTCCTCTGCCTCGTAAATTAATCATAGTATGTTCTACGTGGCTGTCTCCACACTTTACTGATCGGATATAGATGCGCTTTGCAGATGTTACGCACATGCCACGTGCTTTTAGCGCATTCCAAAGTGCATTTCATCACTCTGCCATCATATCATTTAGGGTATGGATGTGCACATCTTTTTTCTCTCTCTCGCTTTCTTCATGTCTGAACTGAAAATGTGATATTTATGTTCCAAAAGAAATGAACAACAGACTGTTGGTTTGAATCCCTTGGGAATTTAAGTCTTTTCCAGAAGAAAGTTCTACAATCTGTGGATGGCAGCAATTTCCACAAACTCTGCATTTATTTTAAAACAATAACATGCTGTTTGTCTTTTTTTTTTATTCTAAACTCTACTTTTATTCTTACTGAAAAACAGATAAGAAATGCTGATAATAACTGAATGTGAAGTTGTTTTTCAACAGAATTCAAGATTATTATTATTATTATTATTATTATTATTATTATTATTATTATTATTATTATTATACTATTACATGATGCTTGCTATGTATTTATTGTAGGTTTTCAATAAATATATTTCAAAAGCAGAAAGTTGACAAGTTGAACACTTCCCAATATATATCCTTGATTCCTCGTACCTTTAACACCTTAAAACTATAATACCTGTTACTCATAACTGTTACACCTCAAAACTGTAACGTCTGAAAATTTTACTGCCTCACAACTGTAACACACCAACCTGTAAAACCTATTTGCATTAACACTATAGAATGTAACATCTCTCACAACTCTTACGACTGTAACACCTCATGACTGTAACGTTTCAAATCTGTAACACATTACAACTGTTACACCTCATAACTGTAACACCTCACAACTGTAACATGTCATAACTGTAACACATTACAACTGTAACACCTCATAACTGTAACATGCCATAACTGTAACACATTACAACTGTAACACCTCACAACTGTAACATGTCATAACTGTAACACATTACAACTGTAACACCTCATAACTGTAACACCTCATAACTGTAACACCTAACCAATAAAACACCTGAAAAATGGACTGCCTTACAAGTCTAACACCTCACAACTTTAACAACTTATAACAGCAACACCTCACTACAGGTCTAACACCTCACAACTTTAACAACTTATAACTGCAACACCTCACTACAGGTCTAACACCTCACAACTGTCACATCTCATAACTGTTTCACCACATAACTGTAAGGCCTCACAACTGTAAAATCTCATAACTGTAACATCTGATAACTGTAACACATTACAACTGTAACATCTCACCAATAGAACACTGAAAAATTGACTGTCTTACAAGTGTAACACCTTGTAACTGTAAAATCTCACAACAGTAACATTGCACAACTGTGACATCTCCTAATTGTTAAACCTTCTAACTGTAACACATTACAAATGCAACATCTCACAATTGTTACACTTTATAACTAACTGTAACACATCACAACTGTAACATCTCACAACTGTAACACCTCACAACTGTAAAACCTCATAACCGTAACAGCTCAACTGAAATATCTGATAACTGTCTCATAACTGTAACACCTCACAACTGTAACATCTCATAACTAACATTTCATAACTGTTACGCCTCAACTGTAACACCTGAAAACTCTAATGCCTTACAACTATAACAACTCACAACAATAACATTTCACAATCATTCACAAAGTCTAAAGCTCATAAATGTTAATGCCCCACAAATTTAACACCTCACAGATTTAATGCCTCATAAATATTACACCTCAAAACTCTAATGTCTTACAATTCTAACACTTCATAACTCTAATTCCCCACAACTCTAATGTGCATTGTGCCTGTGCGCAATGCCACACAGCCACAGCTGTGCACCATTAGAATTCTGCACAAACCTAATAAGTGTGAATCCAGTCTATATTTCTTCATCTAAATTTCCCCTTCGTGTTCAAACAGCAGCCGGTGTGCTCCTTCTGACTGTTTGTGATGAATAAATTGGTACCTACATTGCCAAATAGAAGGAGGCTGCATACATCAGAATGTACCGAAATTTCAAACAAGCTTTATTTTCTTTCTCTCTCACCATTCTCTCTCATATTCTGTCTTTCTTTTTTGAGTCAAAATGGCGTTTGGAGCTTCGGCCACACTGACTTGGGTCTCGCAAATAAAATTTCAGAATGCTTTATGTCTGTGTGTGTTAGCGAGACATCTGGGTTTGAATTCAGATTTTTTTTTTCAAATAAAAAAAGGTTAAACATGCTGTATTCAGCTTATACAAGCCATGAGAGATGGCAAGCTGTGTATATGAAGGAGGAATGCGAAGCGACGTGAGCGGATTACCACACTCCTCATCAGAGAGCGCTCAGGTTTCAGCTCATGTGGCTAGCTGCTGTTCTGCATGCCAAATCCGTAAATGAACCTGTGCATCATATACCAGTACAATATCATGAAGTGGATTGTCATGTGCAGAAGATATTCAGCTCAGAGCTGCAGCTTGAAGATATTACATGATCAAGTCAAAGGCTTTTACTTTGGTTTGTTCCGTATGCAGCTTGTGTCTTTGTCTTTCTTTCATTTGGACGTGTACAGTACACACAACACAGTTAATCAATTATGCTTAGTCATTAATTTTTTTTAATACATATTTGAGTACTTTCAAGTTCTTTTTTTTTCTTCCACTTTTACTTCAGTATATTTCTAGAAGCAAAATGTAAACTAATTTGTAACCTTCATTGGGTTCAGCCGTTTTCTTTTTTATTATTTTAATATTTTGCATTTGTTCACTAGTGCTTTTTTCTTCTTCCTTTTTTATTAAAAAATTTATTACAAAATTTATTACAAAATAAAAATTATATTATTGGTTGCTTATTACACTCTTACATTTTTTTACTTTGACATTACCTTCACAGAAAGAATATAATTTATTTATAGATTGATAGATACAATAGAAAAGATGTTACCCCATGTTATGTCCAGCAATTGCACATGTAATCCTAAACTAAATAAATAAATAAACATAATTTACTACATTTTCAATTAAACAAGAAAGTTGATCATACCATCTGCCATACATATGTGGGGGGGAAATCCCTTTGCGAAAAAAAAACACGTGTAAATGTGTAAATAATCAAGTTGTGCTGAATAGAATCACAGCTGAAAATATAACCAGATGCGCTACACTTGAAAAAAGAATTAGTCACAAAAATTCCAAATGAAAATCAAAGCACTACATTTGGAAAAATAAATTGCACATTCGCTATATTCCCAAAATAAAATACAAACACATGCACTATACTTGGAAAAATGAATGGTCACAAAATTCTCTAATAAAAATAAATGTAAAAAAGATAAAGAATGTAAAACCATGTGTACCGCACGGCAAAAATTTTCCTTTCCAAAATTCCCAATCAAAAAGAAAAATTAAAACAGATGCACCATATTTCTAAATGAAAATAAAAGAATATGTACTCAATAAAAAAAAAAACAATGCAAAAGGACAAAAAAGTCCTACTGAAATTTCACTACATGTAAAAAAAGAAAAAAAGAAAAGTCTCCATCAGTGAACAGTAATAACCTCAACAATAATTGAACTATACTGAATGGGCATTTGGTGTCACCCAAATGAGGACGGGTTCCTTTTTAATCTGGTTCCTCCCAAGGTTTCTTCTCAGTGAGTTATTCCTTGCCATTATTACCACTGGCTCACTCATTAGAGATAAGCGTTTATGGGAAGAATGTATGACATTAATATGTACATTTTTAATCTTTTTAATTCTGTAAGCTGCTTTAGGACGATATCCATTGGTAATAGTGCTCTAAAAATAAAGTTGAATTGAATTAAATGGTGTCATTTTTCTGCCTGTATAAACCACTGGCTGAAAAGAGACTGAATATGAGCAATTTTAGACAATTTTAAATCTATCTGGACAAGCGTGCAGTTTCCTGTGTAATCTGTTTTTTTTTCTAAAGGGCAATGAATTAAAGCGAGTGCTTTAATATAAATAAATATCATGTAGAGTCGTATATTATTATAATTATAATGTAATGAGTTTGCAGTTCAACAGGTGGAACCAGACATCAGGTTTTAAGGATTATTAAAAGGTCTTCTTGGCAATCGCAGCCACTGGAATGATAGAGAAGAAGCACTACAGGTGGGTTTTTCATTCTCCTGAAGTAGCTGTTATACATATGAAAGGTATTTGCAAGTCTGGAATCATATCAGTCCTCTAAAGCAATGCAGTGGCAAAATGGCTCAGTGAATCTCTGATATTTCAATACAAACCAGAATTCCAGAGAGAAATGCATCTGAGAATGAAGATTACGAAAGAGTGGATGTGTAGCCTTAGGAAGGATAAAAGTATCATCTGCTATTATGCGTTTAGTTTAAATGAAATAGAAATGGTCAGTAACGCCGGTACATGAACACAAACTCTGCAGATGTGTAGATTTGATGGATACGCAATCCGAGTGAAGACTTTCTATGAATGAATATATAAATGTTATGTAAAAGCAAACCGAAATTAAATCCAGATGAAAAACAAGTATGAAAAAAAAAGGAAAAAAGGAGCTGTACAGTGGCTAGTGTTGCTTCCTCACAGCTCCAGGGTAAAGGGTTCGAGTCTGAGTTCAGGATTTGGTCTGTGTGCAGTTTCACATGTTTCTCCGGTTCTCTGGTTTCCTCTTACCTTCCAAAAACATGCTAGTTGGCTAGTGACTCTAAATCATTTCTGTGTGTGTGTGTGTGTGTGTGTGTGTGTGTGTGTGTGTGTGTGTGTGTACGTATAATGGCCCACGAGGGACTATTGCCTCATCCAGGGTGTATTCCTTCCTTATGATTTTCCCAGGGTAGTCTTCCGATCCACCACGACCTTGACCAAAATAAAGCTCTTACTGAATTAGAAGATTAGTCGTCCCTACAAAAAAAGACATCAACAATAAACAGCAGGATTGGCTGAAGTCGGCCACTTTTCATCAGCTGTGCAGATAAACCAAAGGTGATTTATAGGCAACTTCAAAACGCAGCTCATCCAGCAGTTGTGTTTAGAGGGTAAAAGACCTTCAGAATCTGATGGTTTAAACACACATGCAGAGTCTGCTCTTTTTTGCTTTTTTGAACAGCTGGGTTTTGTCCTGAGAAGTACCGCACGTAGCTACGAGCTGTGTCACATCCGAGCCTCGGTGCTTTACGGTCCTAGCAATTACCATTATTTGTTTACAATGATTGTTTGTTTATTGGAATGATTTATGAGTAGATACTGTATGCTGTATAATTCATTACCTTTAATGGGTTTTTTGGCAGATTGTGATGATGGAATCGAGTAGGACATAAAAACGTATATGAATTGTGTTGTACAAGTTATTTATTTGGTAGCGCTTTTGAGAAACTTGTCCAGTTTAACATTTACAGGAAATATATAGTCAAATAGTCATGGAGTCCTTATATTGATTGATTTTGGTTGAAAAATATGATTTATTTTTGCTGGCTTAAGATTTCCAACACTCTCGACAAATATGAAGCTTTAAACAAAGAAATTGGCAGTTTAGTGTTTATGGTGCTGGACTTCTGATTGGAAGGTTGTGAGTTCCAAAATCCAGCACCAACAAGCTGCCACTGCTGGGCCCTTGAGCAAGGTTCTTAATGCTCACCAGCTCGGTTATATAAATGAGTAATCAGTGTTAGTTTAATTCAATTTCCGTTTTTTTTGTGTAGACCTTTTAACAATGGACATTGTCTCGAAGCAGCTTTACACAGATAAAACAGTAATAAAGAATGAATAAGTTTGTTACTTATAATTGTACATTTTGTCCCTAATGAGTAAACCAGTGGCGACTGTGACAAGATAAATCTCCCTGAGATAGAATAAGGAAGAGACCTTGTAAGGAACCAGACTCAAGAGGAAACCCATCCTCAACTGGGTAGCACCGAATGACCATTTATTATAGTTCATTGTTGTTAAGGTGTCACTATGGACTGCCAATTACTATAAATGTAAAAGTTTTAGGTAATAATAAATACACTCACTGCAATACCTTTACCCATATTTATTCATAAGTATCCATTTATAAAAGTAGAGCATAACATATGTTCATGCAGAGGTACAGATTAAGATCTTCAGTTCATGTTCAAACATCAGAATAGGGAATAAATGTGATCTCAGTTATCTTGACTGTGGGATGGTGTTGGTGCCAGACAGGCTGAAACTGCTGATCTCCCGGGATTGTCATTTACATCAATTTCTAGGGTACATATAAAGGAGTAAAAACAAGCAGAAACACCTTCATGATAAGAGGCTGGAGAATGACCAGGCAATTATGGTTCCAGTTCTAGAAAGCCATCTACAGTTACACATTCACTTTTGTTGCTTTTTTTATGCTTTTTGCATGCACTTCACAGCACAGTGACATTTTTTTTGCATATCCCAGCGATGTTAGGAAACTGTGGTCAGAGCACAGGGTCAGTGCCCCTGGAGCATAGAAGTTTAAGGGCCTTGCTCAAGGACCCCAAAAGCGGCAGCTTGTCAATGCCAGGGCTTGAACCTCCGACCTTCAGATCAGTAATTCAGGACGCCTTTAACCAAAATGAAAAATGCTTTAAATCCATTCTGATACTGATTCATTAGGACTCAGATTAAGTCCACCATCAATTCATAAAATTCTTAGAAAGAAACGTGTTAATTGAAGTAAGAGTTTGGTCTTTAAATGTCATTTAAAGACTGCTTTAAACTCAGCTGTTCTGATATTAAGTAGAAGATTGTTCCACCACCTTGGTGCCAGAACAGAGAAGCAGTTTTGAAGCAGGTCTTTCTTGTACCCTAAGAAATTGAGGGATCAGTCAAGTGGTGATTAAGGATTGGAAGGAGCGGGATGCAGTGCAAAGTGAGATAAGTGCTGTGAGGTAGAAGTGAGCGCAAGCATCAGTGCTTTTAAATCTGGTGCTGGCAGTGACAGAAAGCCATTTGGGGGTAGTATAGAAATGGGGTGATGTGAGAGAAGGAATGATTTATTTTTAAACAAAAATGCATTTCTTATTGTATTACTTTCAATCAAAGTTATTAAACTGATGGTATTCTTAGTTCCTGACCTAATGCAAAAGATTCAGCATAAATTGTTTTGACTATAAAGCAATAAAGATGAGGATATCTCCCAAATTCCATAAATGTGAACGATTATGATAATTCAAATAATCAATCATTACAACTGTGGTGTACAGAAAAGCATCTTGTACAGAGGTGGCAAAAGTACACACATCCTTTACTTACGAAGAAGTACAGATAGTTATATTTACCATTTTCTGCTAAAAGTAAAGAAGTTTGGGGTCTGATTATGTGCTTAAGTAAAAAAGTAGCCATTACTACTACCTGTTTAAGTGTCACACTGGTAACTGGACCTCACAGTATATTAAAATTAGTGCTGTCCAATCAACTAAAATATTTAATCACAATTAATCACATGATTGTCATGAGTTAACTTGTTTTATCTGTTCTAAATGTACCTTAAATTAATACTTTTCAAGTTTGTAATACTCTAATCAACATAGGCATAAACAAATATTGCTGCTTTATGCAGATGTATGTTTATTATCAGTGAAACCAAATTAACATAGAGCATCAAGACAAAATATTCTTGTAAATGTTTTAATTTAATTATGGTGCTTCAAATTATCATCAGGACAACAAACGGAACTTTTGTTGTTTCCACACGGACGGTTAATGAGGTGATACCGGCAAAACTGTAACTAACTTTCACACGGATTACAAAATCATAGAATATTTGTTTTTGTGAATTTGTTCATTTAAAATGAGACATTCAAGCTTTCTATTCATATATTTATTATGTCTGTGAGACAAGTATTCACTGAGATTCAGGTTGTTTTATTTACGTGTCTGTGAAGAGAGATGACAGACGACAGAGAGCGCCCCCTGTCTGTTTTCTTTGTTTTACAAATACAAATAAATGTAGACTCTTTACAGATTCGAATGATGTATTGCTCTGATCTGTACGATCAAAAAAAGACAGAATAATTGAATTTGTTTCTGCGTTATGAGGAAAAAAATAGCCACAAAACTCTCTGCTGCGTTTGTCGACTCCAGAGGGTTCATTGCCGGATCATCATGGCTGATTTTGGTGCTTGATTTGTGAATTGGCGCAATGTTTACTGATAAAAAATAATTTCTATGTGTAGTCGGGTTTTTTTTATATCTAAATGTTGCATTGAAGGTTTTAGTGTTTGATGTGAAAACAAACTGTAACATGTATCTACAACAATTTCATGCATTTTTCATCTTGTTTTGTCTGAATGTGTTACAAGTGTTCCTAATAAAGTGGCCGGGGAGTGTATATGCTTACATAAATGTCTATTATATTTCATTGTGATTGGTTGTGAAATGTGTAACAATGCAACATGCTCAGTACAATATCATAATATATTTAGACCGCATATGATGTTTGTGTTTGTTTGTGTGTGTGTGTGTGTGTGTGTGCGTGTGTGTGTGTGTGTGTGTGTGTGTGTGTTAGTGTCATTTTTCTGATTGTAATTCGTCTTTTTTTCTTCACTTCATTATAAGCACAGTGGGATTCACCATCACTGCTCAGTCTAATGAGTATCAGATGAAGTCCAGCGCGTGCGAGACTGATTCATTTCGCAACACAGTCTGAGAGCGACACCATGTGGTATAACATGAAATAACAGCAATACTTTTTATTTTAATTAATACAATTATTTGTACTTTGCACTTTTCTGGCCACAAGTTTCAGGATCTTGAATGCTGCAGTCTGGTCTTTTTTATTATATTTGTATGTGTCAATTTTCAGCAAGAAATCCAACTTTTTGGATATGTCTAAGTTCACACGGTAAAATATAATAAAACCAAAAAATAAAAAACTCCTTTTTTTTTTACATACATTTAAAAACACCATTTTCACATTGCTGTTTTTGGCTGAAGCTTCATACGTTTTTGTTTTTTTTTTGTTTTTTTTTTACAGAGCAGCGTTATAGACATGTAAGCATTTTCAGATGTGGAATGCATTTTCAGATTGTGAAAATCTGAAAAAATTGAAAATGCAAATTGAAAACAGAATTGCAAGTTTAGTGAAACATAATACTGAATCCCAATGAGCTTTCTAGAACAAAAACATGAATTTGATCAAAAAAAATATTAAACAATTTTATCTGTAATAGTTTTTTATTTACATAGCTGTATTTAATTTATTTAAATAATCCAGTCAACATATAAACCAATAGACCATCACCAGTCTGTTAGTTGACTGCTAATCACTGGCCTAAGTCAACAATGATTGTTGATAGTCATCTATAAACTCTAAAACTTTCATTTGTCTTCACTTTAGTTCAGTTCCTTGTCCTCTTCAGCTTAATTGGATAACCCAATGAAGTGTTTTGTTGAAAAATTTCACAGTGAGTAAGTGAAGTAATCTCACTGTAGCTGTGTTCTGTCATCTGACATGTTGGTGAAATGTCTTCTTTCTGTGAAAATAGGCACTTGAGACATTTACTGATGAATCGTTCCAGACTCCCTGCAGGGTGCTAGAAAGTCTGGCTTGCAAGATGTAAAGGCCATTGCTTCAGAAAAAAGGTTCTACTTGAAACCACAAAAAAGAGACCCTTAAGCCTAACATGTCACTGTAGTTCATGAAAAGTCGTCGTCGATGCTGCATTGTAATGCATTTTTCAACCGAATATATAAATGATCTTTTTTTGATCTAAGATTCTGAGGTTTTGGAAAGAATTACAGACTTCCTTGTGTAACTGATTCTCTTCTTTTTGTTTTATTCTTCAGTTTATAACTTTTTGAAGAGCTAATACTAGTAAAATACTAGTCACTGCATTAGTCTTGTAGGTTTATGTTTTGACACTAGAGGGCATCGTTGTTCCCTCATATAGTTTTCATGACCAGTTTACTAATCATGTTATTGCTGCCACCTGTGTCTCAGTCATTGTATTTTTAAGATTACCTGAATTGTAGTCTTATTGTTTGGTGTTTAGTTGTGCTAAGACCAGCCTCAACCTAGACCTAGTAAAGAGATTAAATTTTACATCAATTCATGACACGTTCAGACCCACGTTCTGTCGCTAATGGTAGCTAGCAGCGAACAAAAACAACTCTGTAGCGTTAAATCTGTTAATGACATGCCTTGAAAATGAAAAAAATGTCATACAAACTCTAATTTTTCCTCAAAATCTCAATACATTTCTCTTGCTGTACTGCCCTCCTGACTCATTTCGACATTATCCCTGAGGTGGCTTGCGTTCATCATGTTAATTGGTTAATATTTAATATTGGTTCTCGGTTTGATGGTTGTCGTAGGAGAAGTCACACTGCAGGAAAGTGTCTGAAATCTTCAAAAATGGCTAGAATTAAATTTTTTCAGAGGAAAAAATATGATTGCGATGTCCAATAATCGGCTGTCGCGATCAAAAACTACAGATTTTAGCCTAGGATTAACTTGTCTTTTAGGATTTAAAAAAATTCATCTCAGACGACCAAATCATGGCTAAAATCACAAAGTGTGCACCGCGCTCAAGGCTGACAACACACCAGACTTTCACTGTGTGAAATTTGTTCTGCTAATACAGACAGGTGTTCAAAATATTTTATTGTGTATGCATTATTTTGATTTTAGCGCCTTTTAAAAAGGTTTCCATTGACACATAAGAAAACACCAAACTTAAACTTAGGAAGAAGATCCCCATTGCAATGCGAATTTGGTCTCCATCATTGGCATTCAATGCATTGGCATTCATAGACACTGAAATAAGTTTGTTATTCTTGCCAGTTGGACTGTTGTTTTTTGTGTTGTTGTTGGTGGGTCTTCTTCTGTTGGATTATTTTTATAGGAGATCATTTGCTTTGCGATATTTATTTGGATTGATTTACCGCACATTGTAGAGAACCTTCACGTCTTGTCTTTTGTAAAATTATGAAACTAAATTCTGCCATATTGAGTTTATCTCCTCAGTTTTTTTAATAACAAATTTTATTTTTAGAACAATTTTGTCCCAAAACAGATTTTGAGAGATAAACTGAATAAGAATATACATTTTTATTAAATTAATATGTCTTGGCTATGATATACATAATAATAATAATAACATAATAATATTGTATATGTAATTTATTCATACTACCCTCCATTATACTGAACTGGTTTGTCTCTCTTTTGTACCAAACCTATAATAATCAAAGCCCGGATTGGGTAATGCGTCCATTTATATAGTGAATGAAATGTTCTTGTTGTAATGAGTTTACAGTTTACATGTTGAAGAATGTCTGAGGAATAAGTCTGTTTCTGTTAAAGCAGCTGTAAACAGCCTTTTCCTTCACCAACCTCTCAACTTTATTTGGAAAGTCTGCCATACAATTTCCTGTGTACACTGCTGCTTTGAAATGGCAAAAGCGAGTGCATTAATATAAATTAAATATCATGTAAAGATTAATCTGAATCTCAGTCATGCATGTTACAAAGTTTGTATGCTATTTGTTATTATGATGATGATGTAATGCATCTGTTTTTTTTGATCTGGTGGAACCAGGTGTCAGGATTTAAGGTTTATTGGGAGGTTTTTCCTGGCACTGTGTTGATAGGGAAGATGCACTACAGCTGGGCTTTTCATCCTCTTGAACTAGCTGCTATACATATGAAAGGTATTTGCATGTCTGGACTCACATCAATCCTCTGATAAAATGTACCAGCAAAATGACTCTGTGATTCGGTGATATTTCCAAATTCAACGGGAAAGAAAATTCCAGTAGTGCAGCTGACAGAGCTGATTCTGTGGCTCAGAATCCTTAGTTTAAAGTGAATGAACTGGATCATTAATGCCATTTATATGAACACAATCTGAGCTTTTCCTTAGCCTTGTCGTTGATCCTGGTCTCTGTAACACTCTGGTATTTCATTTCTGAAAGTTTTACAGACTGTTAGATATGTGTGTTTGATCCATTAAGAGCTTTGAGGGCTTTTTAAGTAATAGAACGATCAAAGACGACTGTCTCCCTAAATGTAAATGTAATTTGTGTGCTGTATGGCTTGTGTCAAAGAATTTATGTGCAAAACGAAAGACAGGAAAGATGTGTTTTTAGAGCTGTGGAAAAGTGCCAACAAAAATCAATGTGAGAACTTCTTTAAAGCATTGTGAATGTTACAGTGCCCTTCAAAAGCACTGGAATGGCAAGATCACTTTTCTTCCATAGACAGCTCTTTGGTCTTTGTGATGGTCTGTCCATTTTAACAACAAATGCAGCCTATATATACAAAACCCAAGACTCAAAACCAGTCAGTTATTAAATATTTCAACATCTAACTACACAGCTTGGCAACAAGAAACATGTCGGATCACATCGTAAAAATTCACTGGCCAAATGACTCAACAATTCACACATATTTCAATACAAATTAAACTTTCACAGTATAAAATCCGTCTGGGAGTGCAGATTATAATAAGACTCCTGTCAGTGGCTTTGAATCCTTACGTAGGATAAAAGTAGCATAATCAGCCATTACGTCTTTAGTTCAAAGTGAATGAATTGGGTCATTAATGTCATTTATATACATGCTAACCCTGCTGATGTGTCTCTTCAGGGATATCTATAACCTGACAAACATGGAGGCCTGAATTTCCTCATAGTAGGTCAACAGCAAAAATCTGGCATACAGTAAAATATCAGGAACAGTCCAGATTTAGGGAAAGAGGCAGATTTAATTGAATATATGTTTGAAAATAATCAGTAATAGGGTGATATGTTTTTTTGTCAATGGTATAAAATATTGTATAATAATAAACAGGCAGCCGTGTTGTTCCAGTCAACAAGTTACATTACTATAACATTACCAGGAAGTGCTGTTATTATATGCTGTTTATTATATATTATAACACAGCACTGTCACATGGTAGAGCTTTCTATGTTTAGGATGGACTTTGAACTTTTTACAGTTTCTTGAACATCTTAATGTTTTTTGTCTTTTTCTGTCGAGTGACTAACAGTAGGGACAGTTTAGTCACTGTAACTATGCGACTGTAATATACAGGCGTTCTGCATTAAACCATTCTGTATTTCAGTAAATGCGTAAAGTAAATCAGCTTAAGTATTAATTCAATATAAATAAAACTACTTTCCCTTCTACTTGAGTAAAAGTACTTGCTTTTGAGTGGATTTAGTATCCAAAGTTAAAGTATCGATCCTTCAGAACTATATTTTAATAATGGATGCAGTTCAGCGTTCTGTTCCCGCACACATCAGACTTTTATAAAGCAAGTTTCTGTATTTTCACAAAGTGAACTCCACACACACTCTCACCAGAACCATAGGAGTTACGCTTGTTCTCTCCCCACAGCTTCTCATTTAACACACTGTACTGTATGGGATTTCTTCAAAATAGAGAGGAACGGCATGTTTTTCTGAAATGTAAAAGTAAGATACAGTATTAAGCATTATAATATACTGACAAAAGTTTTTCAACATTTAAAAATTTTTGAAGTTCCTTACTTAAGAACAGTAACAAAATACAACCCAATTCCAAAGAAAAGTTGAACGCTGTTTAAAATGTAAATAAAAACATAATCTCATAAATCCATATTTTATTCATAATAAAAAGATTTGTCTGGCTGCAGAACAGCTTTCCCCTATTGCCTCGGTTCATTTTAACTGAGCCTAGTTTTAGAAGAAGGCCATGTTTCTGAATCATGCTCACATATGGCTTCTTCTTTGCATAATTGATGAGTCCATGCAGTGATTTTCATTAAAGAATCATGTTTGAAAAACATGTCTCAATAGCAACAACACACAGTAACCAGTTTTTTTTATACATTTATAGTAGCACATTTAATTATTTGATTAGAATTAAAATGAGACTTTCAGTGTTGAGCAGGAAATTACCATATTAATATAGAACATACATTTCCATGATGGTTCAATGCAGTTCAATTTAATTCAGTAAATTTTTAAAAGATTATACTGTTCTATAATAAAATGTATACACTTGGGGCCTACAAGTTTGTTCATTATAATTTTAAGTTTGTCCCTTATGAACACTCAGTGGTGACTGTGGTAAAGTGAACATTTTCCCCTGAGACTGTATTAGGAAGAAACCTTGAGAAGAACCAGACTCAAAATGGAACCCATTCTCATCTGGGTGGCACCAAATGTCCATTTATTACAGTTCCATCATTGTTGAAATGTACTGTTCAGTGATGTGTCCTGGTTCTAATAAACAATTATTCGAAGTGTCTGAGATTATTTATGAGGATAATCTGTGTGTGTGTGTGTGTGTGTGTGTGTGTGTGTGTGTGTGTGTGTGTGTGTGTGTGTGTGTGTGTGTGTATGAATGGTGGCAAATTGAACATAATTGATAGACAAACATTGATAGATTGGTGTTGCATGATTCCTTCTCAGGCTGCTTGTCATGTTTTCTTTCATCTGGTGTTTAAGGGTCAGAGTTGCTTGAGCTTGTACTGTGCTCTTCTTCTTCTTCATTTTCTTTTTCTTTTTCTTCTTTATTTCTAGAATCTAACATGTAGAAGCAGCATACACTAAGCAAGTAAAGCAGGAAGTTAAGAGCAGTCAAAACAACCACAACTATCAGTCTAGTCTTAGGCCAGAGTCTCAGAGTATCAGTCTCATCCTGGCATGACCCAGTGCAGCCGATTTGACCCTGGCTGACTTGGACTACAGGCCAGCAGGCACTTAAGTACGTGACCCCAGCAAACAGATTAAATCCTTTCACCCATATTTCATTGTGTTTGTTTTGAAACGCACAGTGTATGATGCTGATGAATGTGCATATGAAGCACGTGCAATACACAGCCAAGCTCCATATCACAGCTGGATGGTCTTCGAATGACACGCTATTGGCGAGGAGGAAAATGATGGCACTTGCCGTGTACGTCTGAGACACCTGTAACAGACCTGGTCCAGAGGCCATATAGCATTTCGACTCGATTAGCATGATCCAAACTTTCCCCAAGTGCCCCAGCGAAGCCACACAGGAGAAGATCTCGGCAACTACGCTGTGGCTGTAGAACTCGTCGTTTTCCCGGCCTTTTAAAAAGTAGTCCGGAAAAACGATTGACGCGTTAAGACAGAACAATGCTGCATAAATGGAGATTGTTGTGTGAAGATTGCACCAAAATATCGTCCTGACACACTTGAGGAACATGAACATCTCTATCAGTAGGATCAGAAGACTGCTCATGAGGCTGAAGGTCCAGCAAAACATGCACAATACACCGACTTCTCCATCCCATCTGCGACTCCATGTTATGAGGGTAAAGGATACACAAGATGATAGCAGAGCAGCTATATGTGCCGTGTGGGTATACACCATGATCCAACAGCAAAATGGAACAATCGATGAAGGTCGGGTCAGTGCGCTTAGAGTTAATTCAGGTGTATTATGATTTTTCCACGGAAAAGCTTCACGCTACGCATACAAGATAGCATTGTTTAAATCAAACCTGAAAGACTTTTTTTGCTGTAAGAAAAACATACAAAGCAATTATGTGCCTGGATTAAATAGCTAGTGTATTTTTATCACATAGCCTACACATTATCCATTAAAATGCAAAACCTAACAAGCTGCACAATACTATAGTTATATTTTATATAGTTTTATAAGATATAGTTTATCATTCATATATCATAGTCATATTCTTTTATTATGTGTGAATGAATTATAGACTACACTATACTGTATTGCAAACATGGGTTAATATGAAACCGGTGTGAATAAAATGATGTTTATTCAGAAGTCTAAAAATTGAACAAGAACTTTTATTTCTTAAGTGTGAAAGGGTATTGTTTCATCATGTTCCTTATTTTTAGTTTTTGCTTGCAAGTGTATTTGATTAACACACAAAAACACTCTTCATTAGTCTATCAAAACTGAGTTTAATTAAGCATTTTGTGTATTTTCAATTGATCCTGGTACCGATAGCATTTTTTTTTTCGTGTTTTACAAACTGTGAAGATGTGCGTTTGATATATATTTATATTATTGAGTGCTTTGAGGGATTTTTAAGGGACTGGCTAATCGTGTTCTATATGGCAAATCTTAAACTTTGTAGGTGAGATAAACTTCATTTAGTTGTTAGCTCAATTTTTTCAAGGAATTATTAGATTTACAGTCCCTTCTTTAAGGACTGAAATGGCAATACGTGTTCTTTTCTGCTCTTCTCATATATACAGCTTTTTGATCTTAATGTCTTAATGTTGATTTTAACAATAAATTACACAATACATTTTCACATGTCACAAGAGTAGACATTCAGAGCTATTAAGTATTTAAACATGCAATTGAACCGCACACAACTGTGCAACTAGAAACATATTTAGCCACCTGTTCCAATATTTTTGATCAGTTTAAAATGAATGGATTTAATAAAAAAGCTTTGATGTTCTAAGTTGATTAAACATGTAGATGTAATTACCAGTAAATGAAAGCTTCCAGTCTGTTGTTTCAATCTTTTTTTTTTATCTGCACCTCCCATGTTTGTACATGAAATACAAAAGAACCTGCCTTACTGTTCCAATACTTTTGAAGAGGATTATTTGGCTTAATTACAAAGATAAAACAAGTTATTACTAGTATACAAGAACGTTTTAATGATGGACTCTTTTGGTGGCAGGAATTCTTATCCTTTTCTACCTTTCGGTTTGTATATTAATAAGTCAGTCTGGTTGGAGGATTAAGTTATTCTGCTTTCATAGCTGTGGGACTGCCTTTCTTTAATTTTGCTTCCTATATCTCTATTCATTTTATTCAGTCAATGACTATAATGTGGTAAAAGCACTACAATATTACATACTGAAACATATTACAGATATCTCTGATAAGCTTTCCTTCATTTTAAGGATATTACATTAGCTTGAGAATGTTTTAAAAGACACTATAGCTACGTTTGTTTAGGAATACTCACTTTTTTGCAGGCGAGGTTTGAGAAGTCAGGTTTCCCCAATCCAGACTTTTTAGTCCCCACCCATAACTAGCAATATAACACTTCTACATCATATGATCTCCTCTCCACCCAGTGTAATTAAATAAAAGAAAATCACAGCAATAACACTGTCTAATGTAATAATGCATCAATTTTGAATCATGTTTTGGATGAAAGATCAGAGGTAGAATATATGTTTGCTGTTATTAAACCCTCCACAAGTGTGTTAGTAAAGTCAGGTTCTGATAGTTGAGGTGAGGAGGTCTGAGGTGCGGGCAGTATTCACATTTATCCCAAAGCATTACATTTTTCCTTCACTTGAACTAGGACACTTAAACCTGTATGTAAAGCATAGCAATGCCTATGTGCACAAAGCCAGCTTCATGAAGTTCTTGAGTGGCCTGCTGTAGAGCTGTGATCTCAACCCTATTAAACACCTTTGGGATGATTATGAATGTTGACTGCACCCCAGGCCTTCTCACCTCACCTACATCAGTGCCTGAATTTACTAACACTATTGTGGCTGATGAAGACAAATGTCCACAAGCACACTCTTAAATGTAGTGGAACATCTTTCCAGATGATGTGGAGCAAATCATAAAAGCAAAATTGGGACTAAATGTGGAATGTGATGCTTAAAAAGCACATAACACACTTTGTGTCTGCAAACTTTGGAAATATAGTATATGTTGGTCTGCAAATACTTTAAAAAGAAAATGAAAGAAACACACACACACACACACACACACACACACACAATCCAAATGCAAAACTTTATGACAGTTATATATTTAATTATATAAATGGAGCAAAGGGCCACAAGTTAAAATGTGACATTTCAATTCACTTAACACTGAAACAAACAAGACCCTACTGGGAATAAAATGGTCTGAATACATTTATGGTGGTGTGTAATGGTAGTTTAATGGATAGAGATGTCTCTAATAGTATTGGAAATCTTATTTAATATTATTCTAATGGTGATCATTTGTATATTAAAGGCACAATATGTTTTCTGTTGGCACTTTGTAGTAACCCAAAACGGAGCCTTTCAGGAAAATAAGGAAACTCGTTGAAATCCCATTATTAAGGTCCATTACTGTAAGGAAACCATAAACACTTTTCTAATCCTAATGTGTTGTTTTTCCCAGCAGGGTAGTGCATAGGATGAATACAAAATTTTAAATTCAGTCACTGAATACTGGTTATTAAGCACAAAACTTGTGTTTATGATAATTATTATAGGTACAGGGTTCAGTTTCTGACAGCACACCGATGTGTAAATCTCTCACGTAAAGGTAACAGTGAAAAAAAGCAACATTGTGAGGCAAAGATATATGACGAGAGATAGATATAGATTTTCGCATCAAAACAGCACAAATACACACAGGCACAGTTAATCATGTGGATCTTTCACAAAAGGCAACAGTGGTTGACAGTGGTAGGCAATTCACTAATAATTAATTCGATCACGATATTTAAAGGCACACAATACATGGGAAAATATACGGTGACATCCAGAAAGGGACAAATGCTGGGAATTATCTTGTGAAACAATGATAATTTTAGTAACATTCTCGCTAGGCAGTTCCTGCTAGCTTGAGCGCAGTTTAAATCTGAGAAAGAATCTTGCTTAGTTGTGGCATTCGACATCATTTTGGCAAAATTTGGTGTTTAAAAAACTGCCAGGAAAAGGCACAAATGTATATTGACTAGAAATGAGGTGTGACTGACATGCTAAAGGTGCCTAGCTAGCAGCCTAATGGCACGCTAGTAACAAGGTAAACTAGCCTGCTTATGCCAGATTCCTAGCTTCATATATTGAAGCTGTACTATTAGAAGTAAGCTAAATAGCAATGAAATTAATTAAAAAATAAACTAATTATTTTTTAGTTAGATTGAAATGACAACACGTTGCCAGATTTACCGATTTACTGAAAATGTGTCTCAGATATATGTTTTTTCCTTCACAAGCTTGAGAAGGAATCATTTATATCTACAGCTTTTTTGGACTGGAATAAAAAAACACAAACATTACAAACATTATTCAAATTTATCAGCAGATATGTTTTTTAATAACCATCCAATGTCTTGTTTTTATTTTCTTTCCCTATTTTTGGCCAAATTTCCACTCAGATGCCATCATTCCAATTTGTTTTATAGAGGAAATTTCGTGATATGGAAATTGACTACTGGAACATCCCATTTTTGAAAAGATAAAACATTCACTGGTTCTTCTTGTCGTTTCGACCTTTCAAGTACGGACAAACACGAGACGTGCTGAGTACACAAGGTCTGCCAAATAGAGCAGGAAGTTAAGACCTGTCAGAACAGCTATGATCACTAGTTTATCCCAGCTGCAGGGTTCCTGAGTGTAACCACAATCTCGTGGCCTTTGAGACTGTCTGTTGTATTTACTATCGAACTGGAACACGGGCCAGATGATGGTAGCGCTGAGGTACATTACAACGGCCAAAAAGGCGTAAGCAGAGAGGAAACGGGCGAACGGGAACGGAAGGAAGCCGGTACACTCTCCGACGCACATCACTACAATAGCGGCGGATATGATGAAACAGATACAGTACACAGCCATGCACCATTTCAATCCTGGGTGATGATCGTACGACATGGGATTACTGATAAACACAAAAATAACACTGGCTACGAAGGTCTCGCAGACTTTCAGGAGGCCGGGCACTGTCGCCATGTAGGCAGCCACTTCACCAGGCCGTGCCCGCGTCATGCTCACCTCCACTAGGTACGCCACTGTAGCCAGGCAGGAGAAAACAGTGCTGACGATCCTGTAATCACGTGTATCACTGGTATAGCCGGAGTAGGTATTCTTTAGGAAGTACATTGGGAAGATGATGGAAGCGGAAAGGCACAGTAGACCTGCATAACATGCCAGCGTGATAGGAAAGTTGGTCCATGAGACAGGCATCCGCGCTTGAAGGCTCATGATTTCCACGAGTAGCACCAACAGTGTGCCCACGAAGCTGAACACCCAGCAGAACATGCACCAGTCAAACATGCCGCCACGTGCATACGCCCCGTGAGCAGCTACGCTGAATGCCACACATGTGAACACCAGCGCAGCCAGACGGGACCACATCAGGCGTGAGGTCTGCAGCACTACCAAAGGCATGATTGGAAATGGATAATGATTTCTTTCAAGCAATAAGATTTAATCAAATAAGTTGGCCCAATGCTCCAATGGTGTGCAGGGTGGAAATCATAAATGCCTTTCACTGATTGGTGCAGGAAAACACGCCTGGTCTTCCTAGTTCTTGGAAACCTGCAATCCAAAAAAAAAAGGCAACAAGGTCAACATTAAGTAATAAATCTGTGGTCAATTGTAATTCAAGTCACATCGGTGTTTATACAATTAACATTCAAGTAGACTTAATTCAAACATGTACAAGATCAGCTCAAGCTTCGACTGAGGAACCACATTGGAGATCATCAATGACCACAATCATCCAAATAACTATTTGTTCAGTCTGAGAAAATCTGTTACTGTTTTTGTTATTGTCATATTACATTTCACTTCAAGTTGTATTCTGTATATAACTATGTTTGTGAACATTTTACAAATCCTGCAAAATTAGAAGAACGAGGAAGCTGCTTTAAAGCTACAATCTGTATTGTATAAAGTGCTATATAGATAAAGGTGACTTGACTTCTTACTTTCAGGTTCACCAACATTAACATTTGCGGGCCAACATGACACACGTGTGTTGAACCGTGATATTTTATAGAATATCAAAGGAAGGTGGAGGGGTTTTGAGTGATGACGCTGTCTGGAATGTGTTTACATTACACTGAGATTGGATCACAATGCGCCCTCGACTACCTCTGCCTGGGATCCAGAACAGGCTAATCGGATAACATTCTGATCAAAAGCACATTTACACCTTTCTCTTCCCTTGTGCACGTGTACAACATCTGGATACAGGTCACGTGGTAATGCCAAGTGTAAACGCAGCCTTAGATTGGTCACTTCAGTACTTGTTTTGTGCACAGTTTCATGTGCACCCTCACGGTGGAGAGCAAGAATATGCCAGGCGTATTAACCAAACAGGGCGCTAGGGGGTGCCATATCACCAGTTTAGAATTTTTTATACTTATGATCATTAATATTATTGAATAAACGTAGTTGTGTTTTACCTTTTTATGTCTGGAAAAGGTTTAGGATAAAATGCTTAATATATTAGGATACTTCCTGTAATGTCTTACAACCCAGAGGAATAGGAAGGAAAACTGTAGACTACGAGTAGAGTAGTAATGAATATATTTTCTTAAATAATATCAATTATTTTATTTTATTACAAAATGAATAAATAAACATAAAACCTTTAGAAATCCTATCTTCCATAGTCGCTATGTGACCCTGGGTGCACTTTACACTTAAGTTATGTTTTGACTAGCAGTAGTGTGCAGAAAAGTCATAGCTCAACAAGTATTTTTTTCTTTTAGAAGCCAATCAGCAACTAAGGCTGCACGATTTGGGGAAAATGTCATGTTTGCGAATATTGTGTTCAATACTGCGATAAATCTCAACTGGACAAAATGGACTTACATTTTTGTGTGTTTAATTAAGCTAGTTTGTATCAAATTTGACTTAAGACGGTTTATTTTTGAGTTTATTAACTCGAACATGGTTTCTTTACCCATAAAAGCCTATAATAAGTTTAATAAGTTCAACTAGTGGTACCAGCTGCTAACTACTAAAAACCACTGACCCTGTGATAAGCGCTGAATCATCGCAGAAACCATGTGCACTAAGAAACACCACATCACACACCCTATATCCTTAGATGGAGAAGCCTTATTTTATCCTGCTTTCATTTGTATGATTAGTAGCCACGAGCTTCCACTTTAATTTGTCTCTTGATTGTGGTTTAAAAAGTTACTATGCGCAAACACGCCATCTTTATTGACAGAGCTGTTCATATTTACACCTGAACTTCCTCTCAAACGTTGCACAACTCGGTGAGAGTCATGAACATGTCAGTGCAGTGCAGTGAAGTGCAGTGTCACTTCCTCTTTGAGCCTGGAATGAGTACCTCGTGATGTTGAGAATCTATCTGAGCACTATCAAATGCGGTGGAACGGACGAACCCAATCTAGGAATTGATAATTAGACAATTACATGAATGTAATTATGGTGTAGAATCACAGCAGAGATGTTTACAGCTGATTGGGTCTCTACACTACAGGTAGCTTAATACAGGGTCCTGATTATGTACAATCTACAATTGGGCTTTAAGGTCTAATTGTGTATACTGATGATGTTTCTCTCCATTAAACAAAAAACAACTGGATCCTTGTGGGTTTGTAAAGTAGCCTGTATGCAGCTGTGACACCTTTATGTACTTATTTGTAGCTTACATTTATACCTTCATATTACTTCTTTACTGAGCAGCTCAAGAACTTTGAGGATGATTTTTAATTGTAATTAATATTAAGTCTACCACAATGGGTCAGGACCACAGGTTGCAGTTAATCACAGCACAACAACAACACAATGATGGAACTGAAACGAATGGAGATTCGGATGGGGATGGGTTGCGTTTTGAGTCTGGTTCATCTCAAGGTTTCTTTCCTGTTGCATCTCAGGTAGTTTTTCTTCACCATAGTTGCCACTGGTTTGCTCCTTAGTGACAAACTTCCAATCATAAGAAACAAACTTGCAGATTCTTTATAACTGCTTTATCTCTGTAAAGCTGCTTCGAGACATTCATTCGACTTCAACTTCATTGAATTGAACTTCTGAAGATTGCAAGTCATTCTCTTGTTTCATCAGCGATTTCCTGCTCTTTTTAAATTTTGTTATTACGCATATATTGTAAAGGCCCTGGGATGATTTATCGACTTCAAATGACTTATTTTTTTAGGTTTCCATGAACTCCAAAAGAATGTGCACCATAGTCAAAAGTTGACCTTCATCACAAGCAGTTTTAATACCATACTCAGTCTGCATATTGTATTCTGATTGGCTGGATGGGGAGTGTTCAAACCACAGGAAATGCCTCTTCATTTATTCATCACTCTATATGAATGCACTTCCGTATAAACAACTGTAGCCATAGAAACATAGTGTTGCAGTTGCCTAGAGAGAGACACAGATTGTAAACATTTCCTACTGAACTTAACGACCTAAGTGGGTGATTTTTTTTTTTTTTTTCGTTTGACTTTTATAGTGAATACGGAAAATTCTGATAACGGCGCAAGACAAGTGAGAGTCAAAGTGGGAACTGTAAAGGACACAAGGAATTAATATCCAGCTTGATTATTAGTACGGACATCACACAGAAAATCCACACATGCACAATCCACAATCTTTCTCTCACATCCTCCTTATTCAATTTCATTTATTAAAATATGAGTTTTAACTATGAATACGATTTCGCACGGGCAGGATAACAACCTGTAGATTAGACTCATACCTTGATTTATTCAACTTTATAACCGCTTTATTTATGTAAAGCTGCTCTGAGACAATGTCCATTGTTAAAAGCACTCTACAAATGAATTGAGCTGAGGAAGGGGTTGTCCGGTGATAAGATGGACTTCTAATAGGAAGGAAATGGCTTTAAATACCATCACCATCAAGCTGCCACTGCTGGGCCCTTGAGCAAGGCCCTTAACCCTCAATTAATCAGCTGTATAACTGAGATAACTGTACTGTAAGTCATTCTGGATAAGGGAGTCTGCCAAATGCCATAAATGTTAAAGCGAATGCTGTAACTTAATGACTCTGGAATGAATGGAATGAGACATGCATCTGGTGGTTATTCAGTCGTCCATATCCTGCATTACATGCAATTCAATTCAATTCAATGTATATTTGCCAGACAGAATATTTGACAGTTCAGTGGTTAAAGCGACCCTAAACTCTTTCTCTTTCAACGGTGATGCATAATGGCGGACCCCAACCTCCTAACAAGCTTTGCAAGAAAAAAAAACGATTGATAACATATTAAGGATGCTTTTTCCTTCAGGACGGGTATCTCATATGTTAAGGATCTGTATATTATGTTCATAGTACATATATATTCATCTGTATATTATATTTATAGTACATACATCTGTAAATTACTGTTTATAGTCCTATAATACCATTTTATTTAATTTATGTAAATCATGTAAACACAATATATCCTGCTCTGGTTACACCCAAACTGCATTTTGTTGCCTAGTACTCTTACATGTGTAATAACAATAAAGTGGACTCTAATCTAATCTAATCTACATGGTGGGTTGTGATTTGACTAAGGACCTTCTGTAATGTAAACCATGAGAAATATTAACAATTTCATGTGCATCTATTTTCTTTATCTTGGTGTGTCAGTGTGTGCATGGATGATGTGATTGAAAGCGGATGTGGTGAAGGTGTGGCTGAAAAAGCAGGGTCATGGAAACGGTGAAGGAAAGGGTGGGGGGTTATGGGCAAGGCTTGTGTGTGTGTGTGTGTGTGTGTGTGTGTGTGTGTGTGTGTGTGTGTGTGTGTGCGCGCACCCGGGTGTGGTTGATGCACAGGGTCCTGCGAGAAAACCAGAAACCATAAAACTGTTTCATTCCGCTATTCAAATTAGGAGGTCGAGTCAAATTTAGTAGAATAGGTGTGTGTGTGTGCGTGTGTGTGTGTGTGTGTGTATGTGTGTTAAAATGTTTCATTCCTAAAGCTGATACTCATGCGCCTCCCTGTGTAACGGTGACAGCAGTTACAGTAAAAGTTTTTCTCACCTTTTTTCTTAAAAAAAAAAAAAAAATTCACAGAAATAACACAGAAAAAAGGATAAATCTTACCCCTTTTCCGTCTGTCTTTCTTCTCTAGTGGGCTTTTCTTCAGCAGGAGATCGGTGTGGTATGTGAGAGAAGATATTTTCCCCCAGACTCTGCTGCTCTGCTTCTCTTCCTTTCCAGGACTGTTAGAGGTCCACGCCCAGCAAGACCAAATTAGGTTTGCGCGCACACACTCACACACACACTCACACACACAAACGAGAGCACTTCTGCTCTCTGCCATTCTCTTCCCCAGACATGTTTGGATAAGTCATGACCCTGTGCATTACTTCTGTATTTTACATGCAGTGGTGAAATCTGCATTCTCATTGCTCAGAAGGTATTGATCCATCTTCTGCAGAAGCAGATCTGACGTCACTCCGTGCTTCAAGTGTTTTCTTTTCCACTAGTATTTTATTAATGCATGGTGAGGGGGATGGTAGTTTCCATGTTTAACTCACACCTCTGGGGTTGGGGGAATTTTGGTTTGATGCCTCCTGTTTTCTCCTAATGCTTTGGGGGTTTCCTCGGGATACTCAGGTTTCATCCTATAGTCTGAGGACAATTGTTGTAGATTGGTGTTTTCAAGTGGTAGTGTTTGAATGATTGTGGAGCCTCAATTTACTTGGGAAAGGATCCAGGATTCTGACATAAATTTCATGACAAGAAAGAGATCTGTGCATGTTCCTCTGTTTAATGGTATGAAGATTGACGTACTGAGTTATTTTACAAGAAGTAGGTTCCCTAGTTTGTGTGACTTCATCTCACGAGGTGGTATTATAAAAGTTTTGAGACTAATGGTGCTATTCTGATCACGTGTGTTACCACTGCGATTTCATCATGGACAGCAAGTTAAACCAAAGAGCAAATGTGAAATTCTATGTGAAACTGGGCAAATCTGCCACATAGATGTTTGACATGACATACATTTGGCATCATTTTGAGTGGCACATGTGCTTCAAGAGCTTAAGAACAACACTAGAAGAGGACAAGAAATCAGGAAGACCTTCAACAGGATCAATTTCCCAAAATAATCCCTGAAACCGTTCAGCAACTTGTGCATGATGATCATCGGAGAACAATCCACGTGATCTCACTTCCGAATAAACCATTTGGCTCCACTCACCAGATTTGGCTCCTGCGGACTTCCCCCTCTGTCGGCGTTTTGACAACGTTGCGGAGATCCATTGCAGATTGCAATAGCTGCTTCGAAAAGAAGACTTCCAGGACACATTCCGGAAGTGGCATGAATGCTGGGACCGCTGTATTTCTGTGCAAGGGGGACTATTTTGAAGGTGATAGTGTGTAAATGTAGATAAATAAAGTACCTTCTTGTAAATAGAGCCAGACTCGAAGCCTTTTAATATCACCTCGTATTATCTTTCCTTGCAGCTAGCTCAGAGACAAACCCAACACATACGTATGAATGTACAGAAACTTTCTTTTCATTGAAAAATCCTTCCTTAGCATAAATATCAGCTTTATTTCACACTCTTGGTCTCTGGACAGTTAAAATACTTTGCCATGCCTATAGTAAAACTCACCAGAAGTGTTCTTAACTAATTAAAGATTTCTTTCTAATAGATAATATTCCAGCCGACTGTTTGTTCTCCAAATAACACTTGAATAGCTTGGATGTACTCTTTGTTAGGTTTGAAGCAGGAGCATACGGTGACTGCCAAAAGATTGGAAACCACAGCAATTCCATCTGGACTGAGGCTCATAAGAACTTCACCATACGATAGCAATTAGCCACAGTCCAGAGAAAATTGCATGGATTTCCAATATTTTGGCAGGCACTGTATCCTCCTGTTTTGAATAATAAGCCTATTAAGAATCGTTTTAAGCGTCATTAGACAACAGCATCATTTGTTGGTAGAGCAGATATAATCAAAGGATATTAACATTTGTGGAAGGAGTCTCCAGTGTCAGTGTTTTTTCTGCTATGGGAAAATTAGTTCAGTGTTTTTGCATTGTTTTTCAGAAAATTAATGATTGTTGTTTAAAGATGCTTACTGCTGCTTTAATGTATGTATCAGTTCATAGACATGAAAAAAAATTATAAATGGTAAAACAACTTATAATAACAATCCAAGTCCATTGTATTAACTTAATAAACTGCTGTAATATAAGAGAAATAAAAGACTTCTGTTAAAGAAAGTATTCAACTTCGTAATTATTTTGCTTTGCGCCAAGCTTCATCGTACCATCGGTTAAATATTTTTTGCTTTGTTCCTTAATTATTTATTCCTCTCTCATTGCTCTTTGCACACACATTTATATGATTTATTTCAATTCTTTTATTGGCCAGCTTCTATTGCGATGGTGCTTCACAAATGAAGTAGATTTGCTTGTAGAAGCTGTTAAAGGATCCGTTTCCATTTAAACCCCTGTTCATTCAGGAAGTAACAGAGTGCTTCAACAATACATTGAGTGCTGCAAGATTTTGTGAAGAAAAAGCACATTTCCGATGAGCAATAAATGAGTTTCACTTCAGGCTCTTCATCCTCCTGCTCTGCTTTGCATGCACAGCTGAAACAGCAAAGACTATTTGTGTTACATGTTGTTAGCATACCTGGTTTGTGATGCTTGGTACATATTTTAGGAAAAATGCTTAGACTCTTAATTAGTCAGCTGTTGATATGGAAAAAAAGAATCTACACCAACAGAAGTTGGGGTTTAACTGAAAAGATGACTGGAATAATCACAGTTTGTGCATTATTTTGACCTTTATATTTAGTTTAGGTTACTTTGGTCCTAAATAAAACATTTACATTGAGATATTTTTACTCCTAGGTTTCTGCTGACTACGAACTGCTCATAGTGTCTGATGAAAAGCTAACAAAATCACTCCTAGACTTTAGATACCACACAAGACCACACAAAAGTGCTTTCCACATTCCACTATTATTGTAGTGTCCTGCCACAAACAGGCTAAAGAACAATGTAGGCTAATAGGTGCCACCAAATTGCTTTCCATTCCACGTATACATCATTTTTACATTTACATCATCGCCAACTCCAGTCGTGTCCCACCTCATGAAGATTATGGACCTTCAAAAAAGTAGATGCCGACCCCGCGAACATCCTGAACCATCTAGAGACGTACCGGTGCCATTTGGATTACAACTCGTGCAGTTTGGACATTGGACCTCTTTGCGTGTTTAAAGGCTCTGGCAGGAAACTGGTGTTGTATAAATGATGATCTCAAATGTTGAGCTACTTTATGAGTTGCTCAGTAGCTCCTGGTTCCATAATCTCAAATGACTGTATAAGACTGTGGAAAGGACATTACTCATAATCTTATACTCCAGTGCTCGTGTTAGTTCTCACTCTCCAGTGTTCTGTATTGTTTAAAGTCTATAATCACACTCTTGATATTACACAAATAAGGATGGGTTACCCTTTTGAGTCTGGTTTCTCTCAATGTTTCTTCATATTATCTAAAGGAGTTTTTCCTTGCCACAGTCACCATGGCTGCTCATCAGGAATAAATACACATCGTTCACCTTAAGTGTTAAATTCTCTAAAGCTGCTTTGAGACAATGTCCATTGTGAAAAGCGCAATAGAAATAAACTTGACTTTTTCCCCCTACTTACTCATACTGTGTTTTTTTGTACATCGTTGTCAGAGCCAGGACACAAATTTGCATCATCATCATGAGACTCAGACACTCCCTATTGGAGCCACAGGAAAGGTCACTTGCAAAGACAAATTAGAAAAGTTGTAAAACGTAAAAATGTTTTAATAAAAACCCAAATAAAAAAAATACAAAATTATTAAAAAAAAAAAAAAAGAAAAGGAAAATAAAAACTAAAAAACCCATACTCATGGTTCAGGAGTTTAACCTTCTACAGCAACCTCATGTTCCTGTTGAAGCATCCACAGGAATGTGGATGAGTGGTCTCCAACTAAAGAGAGCAATGAGTTGTCTCCAACTAAAGAGAACTCCATCCAATAGTAAAGACCAGCAAAATTTGATTATAAACGGCTCTATGTTCATGCCGTCTTCAACATTCTGCATGGGGCACAAGATGATCTTGGCAAACGTTCAGCCACGGTCACAAGAATTTAATATCCAAGAGTAGCAGCAGTGCCGATCAAACAGATGCACACACGTACACATGACTGCCAGGTGGAAGTACATCAGATTAAACCCAGTACACCTTGAATCTCCTCCAGTGCTCGAATTGAGTCAATTTGTATGGGGGTCCCCAGTTGTTGTGTAATTCATATACTTTTTTACTAAAATAATCTTGGGGACCCCCTAAGTCTATTTTTTTACTTGTTATGGGGGGTCCCAAATGCCTTATGGGGGACCCAGATCCCCCTAGCCCCCCTCAATTCGAGCACTAATCTCCTCCATTAACGAACCAAAATGGCTGCCTGTGTCACTACATTACACACACACACACACACACACACACACACACACACACACACACACGTCCTTTCTCAAAGTCATCAGCTGTCTCCAGCACTCAGGGCCACGACATGGATGGCTGGCCTTAACACAACTAAACACCAGGAAAAGAAACCAGACACTCGACACAAGTCAAAACCACTATGGAATGAAACACAAGAGCAATGACACTAATGTCAGCCAAAGCTCAATGGACGTAGGCAACAATGGCGGCCTCTACTGGCAGAAACGCGAAAATAACCAGACCATTAATGACATTGTATCCTTAATAGACGTGTGTGTGTGTGTGTGTGTGTGTGTGTGTGTGTGTGTGTGTGTGTGTGTGTGTGTGTGTGTGAGGTATTTTTGTGCCTTATGTTTAATGGTGTAAAATTATTTGAGTAAATGTACTTTGTTACTGTACTTAAGTTATCTTTTGCTCTTTATTTTATCTCTGTTTAAGATGTCATTCAGCTTCAAAACTCCCCTACGCACATCTGAGCAACTTTTTACTTCTGCAGCCTCATTTTCAGACCAAAAATAAAATTCCAAAAACTTTGAGAACCAGCTTTGGTTGAGGATGAATAAAAACATTGCCCATCTCTGAGACTGAGAGGTGCATCACATCACAGTCAGCTCTGAATATTTGGTTTTATTTGATCTAAAATTATTTACTTTTATTTGTCCATTAAATACTGATGTTTCTTCCACTTTGTGACATGAGACATTGAAATTGCTGACTTTAAATAATAATTGAAGTTTTGCATTAAGGTATCTATACATTTACTCAAGTATGATTTTAAAGGCGCTCTTTAAACCTCGTCTTATGTTTTTATATAATGCCATGTGCATCTTAGTATCTTTTTTGTTGTCAACATGTGCTTTCTTCATGTTCTCCTATTTTCACATACCTCCCAAAAAAAAGGAATCCCCCAAGATGGACAGAAATACTAACCAAAAAAAATTATATATTGTAAATATACTGGAGCCTACTGACATTCTTATTATTAAAAGCAAAGACTTGTCATGTATAATATTGATTGCTATTGTTTCACTTATTACACAGAATATTTATTTACTCCTGCATAGACTGGGACCCTATGTGTGCTCACCACATACTGTAAGTCCACCTGACCTTCTTTAAAATATATGCTAATATGTAATATCTTCTTTGTCAGGATCTGAAAGCTTTCATCTAGGGTTTTGTTAATTTTTCCGTTTTCCTCCACCAGATGTCGCCATTTTGTTCTTGAGTCTCACATCAGCTTCTATTGTTTCCATCCGAGTAAACATGCGGTCCCTTAGTTACTATTGTCCAACTTACTTTTTCTCGATCTTATAATGATGATAGCGATATGGCAAAATTGTAAAAATATCAAAAGTTTCGTACAGCAGGCAAACCTTCGACTCTCAGTTTTCAAATTACGATGGGGTACGCAATGCTTCTCCATCGCCTTTGTCTTTGAGAAAGGCTTTATTTAAGATTAAGTTCCCAATTTTTTTTTCTTTTTGGAATTGTGGACTTTCTGTTGCCCTGAATCTTTTATTTATTTTTTAGGAATTATATTTTGCCATTTTCTGACTAATGGATGTTTAAAGAAAAAGAAAATGGATTTCCCCACATTTCCGAGTGTGTTTCTGAATGTGGGTTCATGCGCCCCCCTGTGGTAGACTGCTAGAACTCCTACCTCTTGTTTAGTTGACGCAAGTTTGAGCCCTGTCATACTATGCATGGACATTTAGTTTCATGTCTAGTGGTGGTGTGTAATTGTGGTTGTCTTTGTCTTGTAATAGCTTGCCAATGTGCATTATGCTTCTGTAACCGCTACACAGTTATGCCACTGTCTGTCATCGAACCCGTCTTCTATGCTTCGCCTTTCAGCTGGGTTTGTTGTGAATCATGTTTGTATTAGTCTTTGTCTTGTTTCAGCCAGTGACTGTATGTTAATTCTGCACTGTTGGTTTACTCTAAACCCAAAACATCGGAAACCTTCTTTTTCTTTTTCTTTTGTGGAAATTCTATGGGAAGAAAAAAAAAAAAAAAAACGCAAGAGAATAAATTGTTCATGAAAAAGCCAAACAACTGTTTTGGACTGTTTCGGCTGATTTTTCATCACAATGTCCAGCTTTTCTTGAAAAAGTTCGTCTTGTGAATCTTCTTTTAAGTGTATCTGTGACCAAATCGATTTCTTCTCCTCTGTCAGTCATTCTGGAATGAAGAAAACATCTATTTAATCCATAGTTGATCTTGTGCAGTTTGCTACAGAGGTGATTTGAAAGCTTTGACTAGTCTGACCATTGAAATCGAAGGACGTGAAAATGGTGACGTGATTGGATGTCTTCTAGATGGCCTTGGAGTGACCAAATCTCAATCTGATTGGTTAAAGCAACATATATTTAAATCTAACAAGAGTTCCTTACAGCAATACATGATGTAATGGCTAAAATCTGATTGGATAGAAACTCTGACCAAGAGAAACACTATGAAATGAAGAGAATAGACTATTGGGAATAACTTTATACATATTCATGGACAAAAATATATTAAAACAGTCTGTGATTCTAATATAGATGTTAGGCCAGCTGAGACAACCTTGCTGTCCCTGTCAGTGTAAAGTATCGAAATCAAAAATGAAAATTGTAATGATTTTTTAAATATTTGTCACAATTAAATAATTGAGATCATCAAGCACAAAGATAACCCGATAATTTTAAAAAACGAAGATGGTTTAATTTTATAATGCTGTCCAAGAGACCTACTTGGTCCTTGTGAAAAAGTTATTACCCCCACATCTATTTAAGTCATAAAAAAATCACTTAAATAGAACCTGCCTGCCGATGATCTCAAAAAGCAACAAATCTAACAAAAATCAAGGACAGGGGAGAACCGAAGTTCTTGTCATGTATCAGTCTGGAAAGGGTTACAAAGCCATTACAAAAAGGCTTCAGGACTCCAGCAAATAACAGTGATAGCCATAATGAAACAAATCTACTCGGCCATCATTAAGTCTGTCCTGTGTAGAGGTATGATTGTCTGGTTTTACCAAATCAATCATGCAGAGGTTCCAGCGGACAGTCACGATTATTGGTGCCCTACTGCCCAATCTCCAAGATCTTTACTCATCCAGAGTGGAGAAAAGGGCTAAGAAAATCACTTTGGACCCCACACACCGAACCACACTCTCTCTTCCAACTGTTTTTCCCACAGGCTCTAATCAGCCTGGACAATTAAAATATTCACAACTACACATTGTTCATCATAACTGACACATTTATACATAGAATCCAATGGTCCATTTGTAAACAGCACACTTCTAAATAACATCTGAACATTCATTTGAACAACATTTTTACTCTGTATATAATTGCATTATTTATTTATTATATTATGTCTGTACTTTCTCCTGCACTGGAAGCTCCTGACACCAAGTCAGATTCCTTGTGTGTGTAAGCATTCTTGGTAATAAAGCAATTTCTGATTCTGATTCTGATAATGCACAAAACTTGGTGTGAACCTTCCAAAGAGTGATCAACCTACCAATCATGATTCCAGTTGTTGCTGAAAAGAGTGGCACAACCAGATGTTAGGTTCAGGGGGCAATTACTTTTTCACATGTTTGGACATCTTATTTTAAAACGATGATGATCTGCTTGATCTGAATCGCTCATCCCTGCACCACCACTGACTCTCCTGCAGTTCCTGTGTCCCACAGTAAGATGGAGACTGTGAGTCTGTTTGTCTCCACTCCAAGTGTCCAAACATAAATCTCACTGTGATGGTGCTGGTATGAATTCTGGAGCAGGCAGGAGAATGTAAAACCCTGTGCTGCTTTCACTTCTCTCCAATGAAGCGCACGGATCTGCACGGTGATGCTGAGTGGATCCTGCTGGAGATCGAGTCCTGAAAGTCGGATGTGTCCAGCACAATGGAGGGTGATTCTGCGTAATGGATCAGTTTCAGGATCTCATGAAGCTCCATGACTGGCTTGGTTTTAGGAATTTTACCAGCGATTGTATCACGTGAATCATTTTTTTTATTATTATATTTTATTTTTTTGCAAAAAAAAGTCTGCTTAACTAAACGCAGACCTCGCATTCATTGATTTTGAGCTAGATCTCCTAGACCAGATTCCCCCGGGCCTGCCAGGGTTTCAACCCAGACCTAGCCGGCACAGGAGTGCTGCATTCCGGCAACGTTTTAACGCAACACCGTGGATTTGCCCACGGCCTGCAAAAATCTGGACACTCCGCCCGGAGAGATCTGTTGTTTTTTTTATTTTTAAATCTTGTTACACGTTTTATTTTTCCACCGATTGCGTCTATAATCAAACGCAAATTAGCGTAAAAGCTTATTTCTTGCCATATTTGTTTACTTATTTTTTATTAACAGCCCTGGTTGGAGCTCGCTAACACTACATGCAAATTGCTGGTTTGTTGTGCAGCAAAATATAAACACATCTACGTTGTTTTGTTACTTAGTGCAAAAAAAACAAACAAACATTTTTTCTTATTCTTATGCACTTTAGAAACTAATGGGTTTAATCGATCTGGTTTTTGTTCAGTCACTCAGTCACCTTGGTTTGTTTACAGCATTGTCACTGGTTGGCTGAAGCTTCAGGGCAAAGCAGAGTTCAGTGACATTTAATAAGGATTAATTATTTTTTTATATCTATATTTTCCTTCTTAAAAAATCTTTACCTACTGATTTAAAGATGCACTAATGCTTAACTTTACTTTAAAACTACTAAAATATTTATTAATAGTAATTCCCCGCAGTGATGGTCATGTTCTCTGAATGAAAAACATCTCAAAGGCTCAAACTACTTTACTAAATTTACCCTAAAAAAGATAAAAATGCACAATTCGAAGCATTAAACCGAGCGGCCTGTAGTTAAGTCTCCAGGCCTGGACCTTACCAGATCCCTCATCTCTTCTGAATGAGAAGATGCGTACCAGGACCATCGCCGTGGCCTGAAAATCCAAATACAGTAAGAACTACTGATAGTTTTTCCTGGTGGATGAATCGAGATCGAGGAAGAAGCTGAGACGGACTCTTTTGTCTAAGGAGATGACCACACGCTGAACACAATTTCACTACAGAGACTAGTGGTTGGGCTTCGGGAGCTGCGTAGACATGAGTGTTCGGCCTCCAACCTCGACTCTGGACAGGTACGAACCATCAGTCACTCTTGGGTATGTTGAGCAAAAAAAAATGCGAAACATCACGACATAGTTGTGTGTAAACTTTGAAAAGGCCGTATCTCATAACATAAAGCTTAGGTTGTGTATGATTTTTCCTGCACTTCAGATCCAAGTCATGAAATAATCAGTGATATGACATGAGACACAAGTCCACCATGGAGGTTCAGTACATTTTCATACTACAACAGATTTATTTTATTTATTTATTTTTTTATTTTATTTGTTTGTACAGGTTATCGCTTATGTTATAGCAGCTATAAACAGTTTCATTGTCTCTTGAAACCAATAAGATCATCTGCACAGGATTTCGTCGATTTGTACAGTATCGTTGCAGTTTTTTTGATTTTGTTGCCTTTTATTCCTCCAATATTTGTGATACAACTTGTGGAGATTTTCTTTCACGTTGAAAATTGCTTGGATGGGGGAAATTCGTAAGCTACTTTTAATATCAGCTACATTCAGCACACATTCATAATTGCGTTTTTGGACCCCAAAAACCATTGTACTTTCTAATAAATAATAAATGTCTAATGAAATTAATATTCTAATTCAAATTTAACACCAAATAATAGTCAGTGGATTTGTTGGTGAGTTTTCATTTAAAAACGGTCATTTGGATGTAGTTTGCATGCAAAACAATGTTTTTCGCCGGGATCTTTGTTAGTAAATGAGGTCTTTTTAGCTGTTAGCAAATCAAAGCATTGATTTAGGATTCCTGGCCCAAATCTGTAGTTAATTTGTTATTGTATTTGTAAAATTTAAAGCTGCTCAGAATAAATTTTTTATTTTATTTTTTAATTGTGAAATCCTGGACAGACTCGCAAGCCAGAAAATAAAAAAACTGACCGTTACTCAGAACCGGAGAGTCTGGTGAAATAAACGTCTCTTCACAGAAATCGTCTCCACATTATAGGACATTCTGAGCACGTTAATAGCAAACCTGCTAACTTTTAAAAAGGTGCTGAGACCAGCGAGTTTTATATCAACTCCTTGCAGGAACTGTGACCAGTTGCATTAGAGACAATAGAGAGTTATTAATAGGAAGTTAAGTTAATGGTGTGGTAATGCAACAGTCGTGTGGACGCAGGTCAGTGTAACTATAAATGGATAAGTGTCCTTTTGGTTTTTAGTAAACTAAATGTTGGCGAAAGAGGACACAGGAGGGTACAGGAAAGGAATCCATGTCACAGTAACTCTCCTGTTGAATATTTTCTTTTTCTTACGCCACTTATTGTAGCTAAAACCTGTGCGACGTGCAGCAGCCCAGTACTGAGAACTGCTGTATCACTGGTTTTTCCACTTTCTTGCCGTCGCCGCTCACCGGTTCGCCGGTTTTCCCCCTCGGCGTATGTTACAATAGTGTGTTTGTGTGAAGCAGACGGTCTTGTGGCACATTCAGGGACTGCCACGATAACATCTATCCATCAGATGTCCCCCTTTACTTTTATCACACATACCCGAGGGCCACAATGTCTCTCTGTCTTTTTTTTTTTTTTGTCTCCTTCTCCTTTCTTTATCTCCATTTCTCTGTCTATTCCTCTTTTGTCTTTTTTATTATCTTGTCCATCTCGTGCGCCCGCTTTACCTGTGCATCCTGTCTTCAGACACAGAGAGGGTCCAAGTAATGCTACTGTAGCTCGCAACCTCGAGGTCAGAGGCCAGCCGAACCTCCAGACGTCTGCGTGTACGGACGCTTCAGCCTTCCAGCTGATAGATAGGAATGCGAACGACGATGTAGTCGTTCCCTGTGGGAAACATGGTCCTCTCTCTCCGATACGCATTAGATGTAGGCGATAAGAAATAAACGCCTCCCTGAGACGTTTATCATTGAGCGAGGAAAAGGATCAGACAATTATCAAAGTATAAATGAATCATTAAACTGTTAATACTATGATTTAACACCCAGTGACTTATGATTATCACCCCAGAACATTACTTGCCATATTGTATGGACCCTTAGGACCAGGCTGTGGATTATTTGGTCGTGCAGAAAAATCTTATTTATTATTTTCAGTTTTCATTATATTTGTAATAACTAAAACCCGCCCACGGTGCAAAAAAACACAAAACAAAAAAAAAAAAAAGGGTCGGGATGGATGATATCAATCATACCAGTGTTTGGATTAAAACAGGAAGTGGCTTGTGTTTGATCAGATCGGATATTGTGACATGGTCTTGTGTTCTTTATCTATAAGAGCGTGTTCTTTTCCTCTTATACCAGCAAGTTGCCAACAATGTTTTTTTTTTTAAATGATTAATTAATAATTTATCCATTTATAGTTACATTAAAACAAATGTGTGTGTGTGTTTGTATGTATGTGTATGTATATATGCATGTATATACATACATATATATATATATATATATATATATATATATATATATATATATATATATATATATATATATATATATATATATATAATGATTCACCCATGTTGGAGCAATTCTTAACAATCATTCCCTCAACTGTTTCAGCTTCTTCTCTTCTTCAAGTCTAGAAATTATTTTCTTTTTTCCTCCTCAATTATGATTTTTATTGACCAATCAGATTTGAGAAATAAACAGCTGTAGTTCTTGGTTCTTATGTCAATATACTGTGTGTATATATATATATATATATATATATATATATATATATATATATATATATATATATATATATATATATATATATATACATACATACAGGGGTGCAGAATTATTAGGCAAGTTGTATTTTGAGGATTAATTTTATTTGAGGATTTAATTTGAACAACAACCATGTTCTCAATGAACACAAAAACTCATTAATATCAAAGCTGAATATTTTTGGAAGTAGTTTTAGTTTTAGCTATTTTAGGGGATATCTGTGTGTGCAGGTGACTATTACTGTGCATAATTATTAGGCAACAACAAAAACAAATTCATACCCATTTCAATTATTTATTTTACCAGTGAAACCAATATAACATCTCAACATTCACAAATATACATTTCTGACATTCAAAACCAAACAAAAACAAATCAGTGACCAATATAGCCACCTTTCTTTGCAAGGACACTCAAAAGCCTGCCATCCATGGATTCTGTCAGTGTTTTGATCTGTTCACCATCAACATTGCGTGCAGCAGCAACCACAACCTCCCAGACACTGTTCAGAGAGGTGTACTGTTTTCCTCCTTGTAAATCGCACATTTGATGATGGACCACAGGTTCTCAATGGGGTTCAGATCAGGTGAACAAGGAGGCCATATCATTAGATTTTCTTCTTTTATACCCTTTCTTGCCAGCCACGCTGTGGAGTACTTGGGCGTGTGTGATGGAGCATTGTCCTGCATGAAAATCATGTTTTTCTTGAAGGATGCAGACTTCTTCCTGTACCACTGCTTGAAGAAGGTGTCTTCCAGAAACTGGCAGTAGGACTGGGAGTTCAGCTTGACTCCATCCTCAACCCGAAAAGGCCCCACAAGCTCATCTTTGATGATACCAGCCCAAACCAGTACTCCACCTCCACCTTGCTGGCGTCTGAGTCGGACTGGAGCTCTCTGCCCTTTACCAATCCAGCCACGGGCCCATCCATCTGGCCCATCAAGACTCACTCTCATTTCATCAGTCCATAAAACCTTAGAAAAATCAGTCTTGAGATATTTCTTGGCCCAGTCTTGACGTTTCAGCTTGTGTGTCTTGTTCAGTGGTGGTCGACTTTCTGCCTTTCTTACCTTGGCCATGTCTCTGAGTATTGCACACCTTGTGCTTTTGGGCACTCAGTGATGTTGCAGCTCTGAAATATGGCCAAACTGGTGGCAAGTGGCATCTTGGCAGCTGCACGCTTGACTTTTCTCAGTTCACGGGCAGTTATTTTGCGCCTTGGTTTTTCCACACGCTTCTTGCGACCCTGTCGACTATTTTGAATGAAACGCTTGATTGTTCGATGATCACGCTCAGAAGCTTGGCTATTTTAAGACTGCTGCATCCCTCTGCAATATATCTCACTATTTTTGACTTTTCTGAGCCTGTCAAGTCCTTCTTTTGACCCATTTGCCAAAGGAAAGGAAGTTGCCTAATAATTATGCACACCTGATATAGGGTGTTGATGTCATTAGACCACACCCTTCTCATTACAGAGATGCACATCACCTAATATGCTTAATTGGTAGTAGGCTTTCCAGCCTATACAGCTTGGAGTAAGACAACATGCATAACGAGGATGATGTGGTCAAAATACTCATTTGCCTAATAATTCTGCACTCCTGTATATATATATATATATATATATATATATATATATATATATATATATATATATAATTTTATTTTTTTAAATGCTTGTTTAATGTCTTATATAATGGACATTGTTCAAGTTACTTTACTGATCACATGCCATGGAAGGTACAAAGAAATAAATGCGTGATGGCACTTTTTCGCAACTGTAACTGCATTTTACTGCAACTGAACTCGCATTTTATCAGTTCATTTACAATGGCAGAACTTTGCAGTTACACTGATACAACTCAAAATCGCTCACGTTGAAAATACAGAGGACGATAAATCTAAAATGAATTGCAAAAAAATCTTGTTTTCCTTTATATGGATCTAAATATAAAGATATAAAGTAATTTTTTTTTCTTTATACATATGTATATGGTAATAGAATGAATCAATAATAAATATATTGTGCAATATTATTTGGCTATATGGAAATGCACAATGTTTTCTAGTATTTCTATGAAAGTATGGATCTGAATATAAAGAAATAATTTTTTTTCGAGAGAGAGAATATTTTCATATAATTTTTTTTATTATCCAAATCCAATAGTTTTTCCTGATATTCGATCCACCTTTTTTTTTTTCATGCTGTGGTTATAGATGTTTATGATCGACGTGTCTCAGTGTAATTACGTGTTTGCTGTGTGTTTCTCTGTTTTAGCCTCACTCTTCTTTCTCTCTGTCGTTCATGCCTTCTCTTAGTCCGTTCGCTGCTTGGTGAGTTGTCGGATATATTCTGCCTCTGCTTGTCGATTTGAAGGTTGCAGGGAGTCGGATCGTAACGATGAAGCAGGATTGAAGGATGATGTGAAAACTGTGTGGGTTTTAATGCGAGCGTTTACAGGAAAGGGAATTGTGTTTCAACCGGTTCACGAGTCAGATCATTATGACATCAGATGAGGGACTTTCCTGAAGTATCTTTATCTTTCTGGGTTTCGGAACAGATTATCCTGTTCACATCAAATCGTACCGCGTCTAGACGCAGCACAAAAAAAAGTCATCGCTTATGTATAAAACAATAGATACCATTTTATATTGTGTAGATGTTCATTTGTCCCACGTTGCTCGAATTAATACAAGGATGGACAAATCAAGTCTGGTGTCCAGGCCGGGCAGATGATGTCTCCAACAACTCGAAAAGCAAATATTCCATATTCCCATTCCTTTGGTTTATATGTAGCTACATTATATGGAGAAAAGTGTTGGGGGACCAGACTTTTTCAACCTGATGTGTTGCTTTCACAACCATGAAGTTGGAGACACACAATTGTATATGGGATGCATTTGAATTTCCCCTTTGAGCAAGGAGACCCAAACCTGTTCCAGCACAGAGCCATCTCCATGAAGATAAGGTTCACCTGGGTAGGAGTGGAAGATCTCGTGAGTCCTGCTATTGAGCTTCAAATCGGACCGCTGACCGCACCCCTCACCCTTGTGTCTAAATGAGCACTGATCTTAATGAGCACACTCCAGAAATCCAGCAGAACATCTTCCCAGAAGAGTGGAGGTTATTAGAAGAGCAAAAATGGTGACCAAATGTGGAATGGGATGTTGAAAAAGCACCAATTTTCTGTCCTTTGTCCTTCATGCTGATGAGATGCATCTCGATGACGTCGCAGCAGGTGATGGATTCGAGTTCAACTCGTAGTTCAACTCTGAATTTCCGACCTAAGACTCGACCAAAACCGAGCGTTAACCGGAAAATAACAATTTTTTTTATTTTTCAACTCAGAGTTCAGCAGGCGCCATCAAATCATCATGGCTGCTCACGTCATCGTCAGTATTTCCAAGCAAGAACTTTTTTACCAACCAACTTTTAGACATTATTGCATGTTAACTCTATTACGCTAACTGTACTCATTAGTTAGCTTTCTAACGTGAATTTGGTTTGATGTCATTTCTGCTTCTGAGGTAATTCTCATTCACGAGTGTGAAGAAACTGAGCAAAATAAATTCCAGCCCAGATCTGTCCTATAACTCTGCTAGCGTAGCACCTCATGGTTAAAGAAATCCAGAGATAAAGACGCTAACAAGGGTGGAGTAGTCATTTTTAACTGTAGCTTCCTATCGTTTAGTTTTGAGGGCAGAAACCTACGCTTTCTTGTTGTGTGTAATGTCAATCAGCCGTGGATTATCCCTCAGTTACTTGACTCGGCTAGCGACCTAGCTTAACGCTTAATAGAGATCGTTTTTGTTTCAGGCTCGTCAATGAATTTATGATTCATTTATCCCTGTAATGGCGCCTAACAAAACATTTGAATCTCCCTTCAGTTGTTTATAGAGGATTTTACAGGAAGAGGCTGCTGTAATAAGCAAATCAGTGTTCCAGTGATGATAAATAAAAAGACGCCCCCTCCTGCTAGTGGACCGAAACTGCTACAGATTATGAGCACTGTGTTTTATTGATGATTTGTCCCTGATAGCGTCAACATGCATCTTAGTGATATCCTTTATGCCCTTAATATACGCAGGAAAGTCAATGAAACAAGAAATCGATCACACAGGTGACCACGCCCACTTGAAAGCCAGTGTGTTTTAGAGTCGTCTTTTCTGCTCCCTGCACTCTTTCAAATGCCTGCCTTCAAAACTGGGAATGTCTCGGGCTGTTCCTGTCAAAACCTTGTTCTTGCGGATAATTTTACTTTGTTATTTCTTATCCCCCCGCCCCCATACCTTTTTTTTTTTTTTATCACGTTTTCTGCATTATCGATCTGCTCTCATTTGGCTGCACGTCCTCGCTCTCGTCCTCCTTTATGCTTTCAGCGTGTATACATACGATGCAGAGGTTTGACCCTGGCACTTATACACTTTTATTAAATGTTCTCTATTTAGGTTGAGCAGCCTGACGCTGGGGGACTCGAAGTCTTCTCTTGGCCAGCAGAGAGACTCTTTGGCTTCGGAGTACTCCTCTGACGGTGCAGGTAACATCCCCAGAAAACAAAACACCAGACAAAACACCAGACCACGTCTCAGCAGTGACAACATTGACTTTCATTTCAGCGAGTGTTTATCATTATTTGTCTTTGCATGTTATTTGATATTTACTTAATAACTAATGAATTCAAACCATGTTTTCAGTGATCACACATTTTATCAAGTGGTGCAACAAAGACTTTTGCCCCCTATGGGTCAACTTGAGTTTAAACGATATCCGAGTGAGTGATTTAGTGGACAGTGTTTAGTGCTCTCTAGGTTTTTATTTTTTTAAGAAAGGGAAGAGAATAATCAGATTTGTTGTCTTTTGTAATTGTGTTTAAAGTTTGCTATATACAGGTAGCGCACTTTCTTGGAGCATATCAAATAAAAAATGTATTACATATGTCTATTCATTGATGAAAATGTAGCTGTGAGATATCGAATTGAATCGGATCGTTGACACGATGATCGTAATCGAATCATGCGACCAGTGAAGATTCACACCCACAGCGCATGTATGTGAATGAGGTCAGATTTTCCTCACGTGTGGGTTGCACCACTGTAAAGCTGCGTTACATAAAAATTGTCAAAAAGCATGCTTCAGATCCCAGCACCTGCTGTATATGCTGCTGGGCCCTTCAGCAAGGCCCTTAACCCTCAACTGCTCAGTTGAATTAAATGAGATCAGTCACTCTGGATGAGGGCAAATGGAAATGATTGAACAGTGAAATTGAGGAATTTGAGGAATATCATGCTGTGGTTTCCAGCTGCAGGCCTGGTGCATAGATGCGTGGTCGTACAGAAGGACAATCTGGGCTTCGGCTTCACCGTGTGTGGAGAACGAATAAAACTGGTGCAGAATGTCCGTCCAGGTACCAACCCAGAATCGTGTTGCGTTTATCTCCTTTATTCATTTATGTGTTTTATTTTTTTTTGCCGACTCATTGTTTTCCTTTTCCCACACACAGGTGGAGCAGCGGTAAAGGCCGGAGTGCAGGAAGGAGACCGGATCATTAAGGTGCTTTTTGATTGCTGTTTTGCTCTCGAGAACGTGTAACTCGTACAGCTTTACCTCACACGCACTGTCTCGTCTCGCAGGTCAACGGCTCCTTCGTGTCTTCCATGTCTCATCAGGAAGTCGTGAAGATGATCAAATGTGGGTGTTAAGACCTTACACGCAAACAGTGTTTGAGCTTAATTGCATTGTGACCTCATTTTTATTTTTTTTTTCCTTTCTCGTCCTGTTCCTCGCAGCTGGAACGTACGTGGCGCTGACGCTCCAGGGCCCACCGCCTTCAGTAGCCGCTGTCCCTCTTCAGCCCCTTCTATCAGACCTCCCAACCAATCACAGGACGCAGACAGGGGATGAAACCACGCCTCCACCTCCACCTCCACCTCTGCCAGCTTCAGTAATAGGCACACCGTCGCAGAGAATCACAGGCCCCAAACCACTACAGGTGTGTGACGGCGTTTCAGTGTTTGCCTCGTGTCCTCGTTTAAATCCCAGTGTGAATTTTAGTGTGTCTTGAGATGCTTTTCTGCTCAGCACGGAAGCTCAAAGCAGGAAAGACACGAATGGGTAGATGAAGGGTAGATCTTACTGTCATTTATGTAATACAGCTACATTAGGCTCTGACATGCACATGTTTAGGGAACGCCCAGTGGTGCTTCCCTTCTTTCTGATTTCCTGGATTAAGATGAACCTTGTGATCCCCTGCTTTTTCTATCGTTAGACGATTCCGCTCTCAAAAAGCTCATCAAAAAAAGAACTATATCAGCTACAAGTACTGCTGAAATTATGGACAGAACCATTCACTCCCACGACTTTTACTTGACTATCATACTTCAGAGACATTGTCTTGTTGGAGGTAGCAAAGGGTGCAAAGGACAACATTATTCACCACAAGAAAAAGTACCACTATACCTTTCGGACTTTCTTTTACTTCTTTATACAAGCGGTTGCCTTCATGGCATCTGTTTTCTACATAGTTCTTTCAGACTGCGATCTGGAACATGTTTCTGAAGCGAAACTAAATTTGAATAAAAATGTTGATTCGCCATAAAAAAAAAAAAAAAAAAACTGCTTGGACTGGTACCATGTCTCTGACAATCTAATTGGCATCAGGGTTTGTTATATATCTCGTCATCTCTTGCTTTTTTTTTTTGTCGCACAGAAATTTCTCGCTAAACGATTCAGGCAAAATTTGTTGCATTTTGTTTTTCCGGGTTGTTACAGTCGTCTATTGACTAGCATGGAGGAGGTTTGATTTTGGAATGGTCAGATGTGATGACGGTCCACGTCTGAAAATGAATTTGAATGCGTAGATTGTGAGGCGTTTGGTGTTCGTTGTTCTTCTCCTCTCACGGTTACTTCGTTCATTATAACTTAACAGTAAATTCACGATTGCTTCTAGCAGCGATTTGATTGGTTAACGAAAACGAGTGACCTATTCGATAATATTTGCATGTTGTTAAATCAATGATTATGCTATTATCAAACACCCCTAATCACACGCCACGTTCTGGACCCAAAGACGTCATACAGTCTGATAGGACGTTAGTGAAAATGTTCATCCGTCTTTTCATTGGCTGAAAAACAGCTCAGAGCGGTGACATCATTATTTACTGTATATACCATAATGAAGCAAGAATGGTATAGTGTTATGCAATTGTTTTGAATTTTTCTGTTTCTCTTCTGTTTTTTTTCCCCTCCATTTTAGGACCCAGAAGTCCAGAAACACGCCACGCAGATCCTGCGAAAGATGCTGGAGCAGGAAGAGGCAGAACTACAGGTATAACCGACCTCAGATTCGTGGATTTTCTTCAAAATGAATCTATCATGTGAGCCGTCCTAGATTTCATTGCTCTCTTTCGTCCTCCAATGTACAGGACCTGCTGGAGGAACAGTCACGCAACCCGTCGTCTTCTCTGGAAGAGAGAATAGAAAGCGCGAAGCGGCGCGCTCATCAAGTGCGAGTGAAAATGCAGAAAGACCTGGTAAAGAGCTGTTTCGCTGACTGACTGAAATTTGTTTCTATTTTCAGTTCCCTAAAGTGCTGTTTATTTAGATGTGCACTAAATGAGTGGCTGAGCCGGTGGTCAGAGTTTTATTTGCTTTGTGCAGGACGGAACGCGCTCGGAAACAGCAAGCACCTACGTGACCGCCGGAGAAGGTGAGCGTCTGAGCTACTCATTTGTCCGTGAAAACACACCCTTTCAATTGCAAGTTGCTGTAATCATACCCACTCTGATGGCGTGCGTTCACATGTATCCAGCGTGTAGTTGGTTGTGGTCGAACCCTCAGGGGCGATTGTGCAAAAGGTCTGAAAATGGTTTCGGTACCACCATTTCAACTCAAATGCAGCTTCGAAAGCGTTTAGATCCCAAACTTGACCAAATACAGGAAGCAACACAAACTGGTAGTGTGGTTTTGATTTGAGTGAAGTGTCTGTTGAAATGTGTTCATTTCCTAAAGACTTTTAACCAACAACCAAAAACTGTGTGTGTGTGTGTATAATTTTTTATATATATAATACACACACAAACAAACACACAGTTGAATTGTTGGTCTTCTGGAAAGTATGTTCATTTACTGTATATGTACTCAATAATTGGTAGAGGCTCCTTATGCTTTAATTACTGCCTCATTAGGGCGAGGCATGGAGGTGATCACTCTGTGGCACTGCTGAGGTGGCCTGGAAGCCCAGGTTTCTTTGACAGTGGCCTTCAGCTCCTTTGCATTTTTTTGGTCTTTTGTTTCTCCTCATTTTCCTCTTGAAGATACACCAGAGATTCTCTATGAGGTTCAGGTCTGGTGAGTTTGCTGGCCAGTCAAGCACACCAACACCATGGTCATTAAACCAACTTTTGGTGCTTTTGGCAGTGTGGGCAGGTGTTAAATCCTGCTGGGAAATAAAATTAGCATCTCCATAAAGCTGGTCAGCAGAGGGAAGCATGAAGTGCTCTAAAACTTCCTGGTAGACAGCTGTGCTGACCTTGGACTTGATAAAACATAGTGGACCGACAGCAGCACATGACATGACTCCCCAAACCACCACTGACTGTGCAAACTTTACACTGGACCTCAAGCAACTTGGATTCTGTGCCTCTCCTCTCTAATTCCAGACTCTGAGACCTTGATTTCCAAATGAAATACTAAAATGTATTTCCTTTTATCTGAAAAGACGACTTTGGCCCACTGAGCAACAGTCCAGTCCTTTTTGTCCTTTGCCCAGGTAAGACACCTCTGACATTGTCTCTGGTTCTGGAGTGGCTCGACACAAGGAATGCTTCAGTTGAAACCCATGGATACATCTGTGCGTAGTGGCTCTTGAAACACTGACTCCTGCTACAGTCCACTCTTTATGAATTTCCCCAAATTCTTGAATGGGCTTCGTTTCACCTTTTTCTACCACATTATTCCTTCCATTCAACGTTCCATTAATGTGCTTGGATACAGCACTCCGTGAACAGCAGCTCTTTTAGCAATGACCTTTTGTGTCTTAACCTCCATGTGCAGGGTGTCAATGATCATCTTCTGGATAACTGTCAAGTCAGCAGTCAGCAGTCTTCCCCCATGATTGTGTAGCCTGAACCAGACTGAGACACCATTTAAAGGCTCAGGAAACCTTTGCAGGTGTTTGGATTTAATGAGCTGATTAGAGTGTGACATCACAAGTCTCCAATATTGCACTTTTTCACAATATTAAAATTTTTGAGATACTGAATTTTGGGTTTTCATTAGCTGTAAGCCAAAATTCTTCAAATGAAAAGAAATAAACACTTGAAATATATCCATCTGTGTGTGATGAATCTATATAATATACGAGTTTCACTTTTTGTATTGAATTACTGTTTCATTATTCGAATTATTTTTTAACATTTTAACATTTAATCCTGGAAAATCATGAACATATTGAAATAAATTCAAAACACAAATAATTATTTAATTATTTATCATCGGCATATATTTTTTAGCATTTTACGTTGGCATTATGGGGAAACAAAAAAAAACAAAAACTTATTTTTCAGGACTAATTGAGGATAATTTTATCATTCGCTTAAGCCCCTCCCCACCCCACCCCTGTTGTGGTGTACTGTACCTCAGCCAAGTATTTTTATTTGTTTGTGGTTTTAATTTTTATTACTCCATTATTTATTTATTAAATAACCCACATAAAACTATTCATTCAGTTCACTCCCTTTCAGACTTGGCAGCCGGACTAAAGCCTTGACAGTGCTGCCTCCAGGGTATATTTCCTCTCGCACAAGCCATGTGTTAGTTCAGTGCCTCGCTGATAAGGGGTGTGTTTGTTTACAATTCGGCGCGCGAATGAACGAACCCGTCGGTCGGCATCATTTCAGATGAATGCTGTATGGAAACTTGGTTCTTGAAGGCATGCATTCAATAGAAGAGTCCTTATTTATTTCAGTCTGTTTACTGCACGTTCACGCCTTGACAAAACTCCATTTCTGTTCCTGACTGTAGGACATCATTCACATATTCGTGTTTATAGGAACAACTCCCTCAATTCACCCACTGTCTAGTGTCATTATCTGAAATGGGGGAGGGTGTGTTCCTTCATATGTGTGTGTATCTATATATATATATATATATATATATATATATATATATATATATATATATATATATATATATATATATAATATATAATATGTATGTATATATGTAGTGTGTGTGTGTGTGTGTATGTATATATGTATGTATGTGTGTATGTAGTGTATACATTGCTCATATGATTCCATCCACTCTTCTGGGAAGATGTTCTACTAGATTGTGCTTGTGGACATTTGTGTTCATCAGACACAAGTGTGTTAGTAAAGGCAGGTAGTGGTGTAGGTTGGAGGTCTGGGGTGCAGTCAGTGTCCACATTCATCCCAAAGGTGTTCAGTAGGTGTTAAGGTCAGAGCTCTAAAGCAGGCCACTCAAGATGTTCCTCTGCAAGCGAGTGCAAAGTTTGATTATTTCCCATCGAAAGACGTCCTATACATATCCTGTGTGACTAAAGCTTGGTAATAGTTTGGAGAAGAACCGCATATGGCAGGAAGTGTCAATTGTCTCAATATTTTGTCCATATGTGTGTGTGTGTGTGTGTGGTGTTATATATTTAAAAAGCTGCTTTGTGCATTATCGATTAGTTAACTAGCTGAAATAGTATCATTTTTATTGACTCATCCTGTATGTTCCCGCAGGTCGATTGTCCATGGATGCGGGTGATGGGGACTATGAAGTAAGGTTTTTTGTTGATTTTTTTTTTTCTTTTTCATTTTGTGTTATCTTTTTTCAATACGTTTTCGAAAAATTCTGTACATATCTATATTATAGTGTTCTTCACCAAAGTTTGTGAACACGTGACCACAACATTAGTGTGTGTGTTCTTTGTTAGTCCCCATTTGCAGTTATAAAAAGCTCCTCCACTCTTCCAGGAAGATGTTTCACTAGATTTGGATTGTGCTTGTGGAGTTTTGTGTTTGTTCATCCACAAGGATGGTAGTAAAGTCAAATACTGATTACTGGTGTAGGTGAGGAGACTTGAGGGTGCGGTCAGCGTTCACATTCATCCCAAAGGTGTTTATTAAGGTTGGAGCTCTATAGCAGGAGATCTTCCACGCTAACCCATGGAGCTGTTTGTGCACAGGGGCATCGTCGTCATGCTGGAACAGGTTTGGGTCTCTAGTTAAAGTGAAAATGTAATCCTACTGCATCCAAAGGCATCCTGCACAATGTGTGCCTCCGACTTTGTGGAAACACTTTATGGAAGACTGGACCTGGACAGTATATGAAGATGTTAAGCAATTTGTGATGTCATAATGAACATTTGTATAATTTCACACCCATTAAATGCTTTTAGTGAATGCTAGAGAAAAGAATGTCCCTATAGTGGCCCAAATACACACCGTGTATCCTGAAGTGTTATTAATGCGTTAACCATACAATCAATTAGGGGGGAAAACCATTAGATTTATGGCATTTGGCAGACCTCCTTATCCAGAGCAACTTTCTCATTCATACAGCTAAAAGGTTGGGGGGGGCTTGCTTAAGGGCCCAGGAGTGGCAGCTTGGTGTGACTCGGACTCAAACTCATGACCTTCAGATCCATGATCAGTTGTCAGAAAAGTGCAGTCTTTTTGGAGAAACCACAGGGGTTTTTTTTGTTCAGCTTCCCAGCATTACTCGAACAGTGGATGCTGTTTGTATTTCCGTGGTATTTTGTTTTGTTCCTGTCATTTCTTTAGCCCCGCCCACGACATGCCATCCTGGAACTCGGCTGTTTCCCCGGAGAGAAGCGTAAAGTAGTATATGTCCCTTTTTATAAACCCGATAAAACCAGAGACTCTTCTGAGATATAAGAAGGACACAGTTCTACTCGACAAGTGCTCAAGATTTAACGCCAGATTGGCCGAATCTGTGATTCTAGATAGCGTCAGGAAGATGTTCATGATCTATCTCGAAAGCTTGGTTTCAACATAAAACGATTTGTATTCGATTTTCGTGTGTGTGTGTGTGTGTGTGTGTGTGTGTGTGTGTGCGCTGCTATTACTTTGTATGTATGTTACAATATTTTGTTTCATACTAATGTTTTTTGTGCTTTTCTCTGTATCACTTTGTTTTAGACATGCGAGAGTCCTTTCTCCTCTCCGTCCTCCTCATTCAGGATTCCCCAACACCGCAGACACGGCTCTGGCACACTTGACTCAGTGAGACACACACACACACACTCTCTTATCTTTTTAAAGGAATGTACTGTGTTCCTCATACCACAAATTTGGCCGATTAACCAAGACACATTTGGCGAATGACGCACCTTTCTTCAGGAGATAACAAGAAAGAGTTTCTCTTTTGGCTGCTACACTTACTGAACACACACACACACACACACACACACACACACACTCACACTGTAAGAGTGAGAGAGAAATGAGACATTTTCATTCTGTATTTGTAGACGTTGTGTGTCGGAAATGACCTGAATAAAGGTCGACTCTGATGGTACAATTTGCAGATTATTCTGATATTTCTTACACAATTCACTTTGTGGCTTCTGTGCAACTGCAGGCGGGGAAAACACAAATAATCGGTCCTGAGGAAGAAGACGACGACTATGACGGCTACATGACAAATGACGTGAGTCTTTCAGTACGCTACAGTATAGCGCTTGTTTTTTTTATTTTTATTTTTTTTCTCTTCAAGCTTGGAAAAAAAGCATTTTTCAAATGTGTGTTTTTGTTGTCCTTTTTTCTTCCCCCTCACATCTCTCTCACTGATTCTCTCGCTTTCTGCTCAGATGGACGGCCCGTTTCAAGACTTCGAGCTGCTGAAGGCACGACCGGCTCACATGACCGTTTTTATGAGATACATATTCAGTCAGCTGCAGGACCCAAACCCACTGGTTTGTCCTTTTCTTCTTTCTTTACATACAATAAATATCACTGGATATAATAATCCAGTAACATTTTCTTAGATTTTATTATCAATGGATGAACATTATTTTGATGAACTAAGTGACCTTTCAAGCCAAACATGGGTTTTGTGTGTGTGTCCTATAGCTGTTCTATCTCTCTGTTGAGGCCTACCTTGGGTCGAGCCCTAAAGACGCCCGTGCCATCGCGCCCCAGATCTGTTCTCACTTCCTGGACCCCGATGCTGTGAGTTTGCATCAAAACCTACAAATTGTCGCTGTTAATAGCAAAAGCACTTAAATGTATTCCCTACATCATTCGGATAGAATTTTAGAAGAAAAACAGTCACCTTGAACTCGCTTTCTCTTAACTGCATTCCTCGCCTTGATCCGAGTCGGTGATTACAGCCACAATGAATGCCACTTCTTTCCCTTTAACCATTAATCATTATATTCAGTGTTGTGGAACACCAGTGACAAGCTAATTCCTTCTATCCATTTATTTTCTGCAGCATTAAACAAACGTTCCCTTTCTAGTCCCAATCTTTTTTCAGTGCTCTTCTGGTGTTTATAACAAAAACACATCTTACAGTTAAACACAAAGTCCTGATGATCTCATCTATCTATCTATCTATCTATCTATCTATCTATCTATCTATCTATCTATCTATCTATCTATCTATCTATCTATCTATCTATCTATTTTGTGTGTGTATGTGTGTGTGTGTGTGTGTGTATATATATATATATATATATATATATATATATATATATATATATATATATATATATATATATATATATCTTTATGTACAGTAGATAGTAACAGTGGTATAGTTGAGAAAAAGCTTTTACTATAGGAATGTTTTAGAACGAGAATGTGGCGGAATCAAGTCAGAAAATCGATCATGTTTGGATTTGAGCTCAAGCGTCACTGAGCAGGAAATGAACACTTTGGTGGAAAAAAGAAAAGAAAAAAAAACGATGTACACTAATATTGTTGTTGTCCACAGTAGTGTTTATTACAGTTTGGAATGTACCTCAGTTTTAAATCACAGTTTCGTTTCAATGCATAAAATAAAATTGTTTGGTTTTTTTTTTAACGTATAGTATAGTTTAAAGTATAACAATAATTAACGTAGTTTATTATTGTTAACGTTTGTGACCAGCAACAGTTTAAAATGTTTGAAATAATTTTAAATAAAATGGCTGCTCGGTTTGAATAAAAAATAAATAAATATTCAGTAGAATGAATCATAGTTCTCTAATATACAGAATAATTCTCTAATAAATATAAAATCTACTAAAAAATTAAATAAATGTGTAAATAACTACCGATCACAGTGCAGCATTAACGATTCCAGCCTGTAGACCTGCTCAGGTTGACTGTTTTTTATCAGAAAAATGAACTACACTAGAGTAAGGGCAGATCTTTTGGAGGTCACAATATGCTGTAGAAAATCCTCTCACTAGGGACAGAAGGTACAGCAAGGTAGAACTTTGCTAACTTGGCATTACGGAATATGTGGACTCGTTGTTCACAAGAAAATAAGTTCTTGTTCACAGCTCTTGACACTTGTTTTTTCCTCATAGCACCGATATTCACGTTTGCGTGGTGGCGTTTCAAACGAGTTCTTAAGTATGACGTGTTGCCAGAAACGTACCCAATCACGGCTGACCAATGTCTGCATGCTGCTTCCGTCTTTTTTCGCTTGTCTCTGTCCATCGTCGTAATTCTATAGGGAACCAAAGTGTTCCCTGAATGATGAGGTCTTGAAGCTCTGGCTTCTTATTCGTATTGTCCGTGATGACGTTCACCATTCAGAGTCTACACAAACTCGCGGTCCACCATGTAATATGTTCGTGAGGGAGCTCAGATTTTAACTTTGTTCTGAAAAAATGATTGCATTCAGTACTGAAACGTTTCGGTACATTTACATTTGCTGAATGATGTCAGTGTAAATGTACAGAAATGGTTCAGTACAAAAATGTGTATCGTTACACTCCTATTCCACAGTGATTTATTTCAGTATCCAAATATTTCCCTACTGATCTGTTTGTTTCACGTGTCTCCTCTTCCTTCTCCTCAGGCTCTGAAGATTAAAGTCAGAGACGAGTATATGAACGATATAGGTAAGTTCTACTTATTCCAGGTTTATCTGGGGACTTGAAAAACACTTCACCTTGTGGAAATCCTTTCCATTATCCCTCTATCTTCTGTGTGAATCTTTTTAATTGAATCGCCTTTCAAAACGCACTCTAATATGAACGTGTATGTGGAAGATACCCAAAGTTTAGAACCTTATCTGCTTATGGAAAAAAAAACAAGATGGCCAATCAGTTTTATTGAGTTTTTATTGGAAATGAGTTCTTTTTGTCATCATTCTCAGTTTCTGAGGTAAAAGTTTCTCACATCGTTCAAACTCGAGTCTCGCGGTCGTCTCTCTGCTCCATGAAGCTCTGTTCGAGGTAATCTGACTAAGGAAATATTCACAGATATGTTCTTTCTCCTGTTCTACCAGCTGAACTTATAAGTGTTGATGGTTGATGAGCAGCACAGACATTTTGACAGCCAGAATCTGATCAGAGAATAATGATTAGACTTAATATTAATTTCCACGATATCCGACTCTTTACATGAACCGATCTCGCAAAGGGAAGAAGAGAATGTGAGGTACATCTCATATATTTTGGGGATATTAAGTAAGGTCCAAAAGTCTGAGAGCACTCGTGAAAATCCTTCTGATTTCTCTCTATATTTTCCCAAGAATTTTCATTACAAAGGATTATATTGACAGCATCCTGGGTGAAAAGTGGAAACTTCTTAATATTTTCTTTGTACAGACTCCTTTTTGGTAGAAAATCTTACGAGCCATTCTTAGAAAAGATTAGACACGAGGAAATCTGAGACGTGGGCAAAAAAAAAAGGTTGATCAACGTCGCACATTTGGTAACATTTAATTCAACACTATATGGAGAAAAATTTGTGATAGAAAAGTATCTGTAAGAGTGAAAGGGAAAGTTTATAATACTGTGGTGAGACCTGAGATGTTGTATAGTTTAGAGACAGTGGCATTGGGTAAAAGACAGGAGGTGGAGCTGGAGGTGGCAGATGAAGCAGTGAAGATGTTGAGGTTTTCAGGATGGACATGTTTGGACATGTGCAGAGGAGGGACATGGGGTATATTGGTAGGAGAATGCTGAGGATGGAGCCACCAGGAAGGGGGAAAAGAAGAAGACCAAGGAGGAGGTTTATTGATGTGGTGAGGGAGGACATGTAGGTAGTTGGTGTGAAAGAGGCAGATATAGAGGACATGGGGGTATGGAGACAGATGATCTGCTGTGGTGACCCCTAATGGGAGAAGCCAAAAGAAGAAGACTACGTTAACTGTTATGGCAATTTGTGTGTGTGTGCATAGAGAGTCGCCTTCATGCTCAGGAGGACATCAGAGGACCGCTCTCCGAGCTCCAGCAGCTGGTGCTTCCAGAGATCCAAAACCAGTTACAGGATTACAGGTACACGCACTTCCTTCATCAGCTGGACTGAGTATCTCAGTAATGCTGACATTACATTTATTTTGGCTGAGCGTCCTTGGTTTTTGTGGAATAAAACGTAATCAAAAAGTTTAAGAAGAAGTGCTTTAAAAGTTAAGTCGTTAGTTGTATTTGAACTGTATATGAATTCTAGAGGATTCTTGTAGAATCTACTGATGCAGCGTATGTGATTATTAATGCTCTATAACGCAGGAATAAGCAGCTCATGGGGCTGGGCTCCTTGTTCGGGGAGAGCGATCTTCAGCAGCTGGACGGGGACTCTGTGAAAGAGAGACAGGTGGTGGACAGACAGGTCACGGCGCTGTGGGAACTACTGTAAGAAGAGCTTCTTTGAAATGATCATCTATTGGTGTGCATTGTTGAATATTTGAACGTAGAATACGGAAAGCAAACATAATATTAAAATACAAATGAAGTGATTTAAAAAATCTTGATTTGAGAGAAAATTAGGTGAAGGAAGACCCAAGGTAATGTGTAAGTAAGACAATAGGCTAATAAAACAGCCTCGTAGATGGGGGAGGAGTCATTCTGGAAGAAACCACGCCCACTCAAGTGTTAATTTGCACTCATGGTTCAGTCAAAGTGTGGAGACTGGACGTGGGAGCAAAAGTTTGGAACCCGCTGAAGGCATTTCCTTCCAAGCTAATAAAATACCCTGTAAACGATTTCTCCGCTCCAGACCCAGAGATGTCGGATCATATAACAAAATTAGAGTATGGAGGTACAAAGGTCACATCTAGTAAAAAAAAAACTCCACACACCTCAGTGTGCACTCACATGATGTCCCACATATAAACATGAACTCGGTCACACAGGCAGGTGCACACAAGGTCACATGACCGCTTCACCAGTTCAGGCACTCGGACGTACAACGGACAGCTGTTTTCGGGGAAAAGCTCCGAGAAGAAACGGAGATTGCATTATAGTGTGGTTTGTGAAGGTAGTAAACGATGTAACCTTTGATATCCTTTTGTTTTATTCGCAGCTCCAAGCACGAAGAGGAGAGAAGGTAGGACCGGGTGCTTACTCAACATCTCCGCATTGTGTTCGAACCTTTTTTTTTTTTTTAACGTGGATAAAACACGTCTTGTTTACGTTTTTCTCAGCACCCCGTTAGCTTCAGTGATCACTCTGTACCTGCGACACGCCGGGATCAAACTGCGGGATTCCAAGGTTTTCCCAGGACTCAGCACGGAGAAGGAAAAGTGGCTCGCGTTCTTCCCCAAGACCAAGAGGGTATACTCATACACTCCCCAGCTTACTCTTTCTGCTCTATTACTTTTTACACCATCATGCTGAGTCATGGGTTTGAGTTTCATGACTAGAGATGTTTTGTTTCACTGTATAGTGAATGGAAATCTTAGTAGTCTTTCTGCAAACAGTAAATTAAAGAAGTCAAGAACTGCAATTTTCCTGCCCAGTGTTCTGTTTTCCTCAATTCAACAGACATAATAGACCATTATTTCTAATAGAACTAACAATAAAATAACAATCATTAGATCAGTACTTTTATTATAGTTTGTGGACACCTGATCTTATAAACAGCAAATAGGGACTAAATGTGGAATACTTTTCTTGGAAGATGTTCTAGATTCTGTGGAGATTTGTGCTCATTCAGCAAAAATTTTGAGTTCCAATCGATCCCAAAGGTGTTAAATAGGGTTTGAGCTCTACAGCAAGGAGATCTTCCACTTGAAACCCATGTAAAGCAGATCCAGTGTCATACTGGAACAGGTTTTGGTCTTCTAGTTTAATAAAACACATGGCTGGACAAGTCAGGTGTCTCAATTCCTTTGTTGATTTAGTATGTATGTCATTACCCTGTGACCAAACAAACAACCTGTTTTTGTTGTGTTTTGTTTTTTACTCCAAATGCGTGCTATAATAAAGTTCTTACTCGGATTTGGAGGACAGTTTAATTAGACTTGTGTTTCTTGTGTTCCAGCAATTGAGCAGCACAAAGCGAGAGAAAGATGGAGAAGACAGAAAGAGGAACCCGATCTTGAAGTACATCGGCAAACCCAGAAGCACATCACAATCAAGTAAACACACACACACACACACACACACATTATCCTTCATCACTCAGTGACTAGTGTTCATCCTTTACCATTGTCTGATATCTTGTGTTCTCAGAATTTCGTTTGGGAGTTTTATTTACCCTTTTTTTTTTTTGTTTCCCCGCATGTGATTTATTATTATTTTTTCTTCCAGCGTTCCATGTCCCGTTATCCCCTACAGAAGGTACACGTGTTTCCCTCTGCATTCCTATCATTCCCATTTCCCAGTCTTGGTTACGTTGTTGTTGTTTTTTTGTTTTTTTTTAATCCTCTCATTAATTTTTTTTTTTTAACTTACTGCTTTTGTTTTTTTCGTGCTTGTGCACGCTTTCTTTGTCTCTTTCTCTGTCTCATTGTGTCACTCTGTGCGGCGGAGCCAGTGCGTGCAGGTAACGTGCGGAACATCATACAGCAGTTCGAGAACCATACAGACGGTGAGGAGGGGGAGAACGGAGACCAGAGACTGTCCACTGGCAGCCTCGGGGACGAGAGTATGGACAGGTGTGTGTTAGTGTGTTTTTTCTATTGCCATTATGTCTGAGATACGGATACAAAAAAGGACAACGTGGAGTCTGGAACAGGCAAGCGACAGGTTCATCACTGAACCACTCTCTCTATCTCCCTCTCCCTCTCCCTCTCCCTCCCTCTCTCTCTCTCTCTCTCTCTCTCTCTCTCTCTCTCTCTCTCTCTGTAGGGAGCCTTACAAACCTTCATTAATGTCTAAAAGGTAGACAAATAAATTAGTAGATAAAATACCAGATAATTATATACATTTAACACCTAGTTAAAGCAACGAATAAAACCAGGATCCAGACTCGTAATTTTAGTGTCAAGAAACTCGTAGACGTGTGTGTGTGTGTGTGTGTGTGTGTGTGTGTGTGTGTGTGTGTGTGGCGGAGTAGCGCCATATAGAGGTCGAACCGATATTACAGATAGATGTGTTGGATCGCACTTACCGATTACTCAACTTGCAGTTTTTAAAATGTGTACTAGATTAAAAAATAAACAAACAGTATCTCATAAAAGTAAGTGCACCCCTCACATTACAGCAGCTTTAGTATCTTCTCGAGGGACAAAACTATAGAAATGAAACTTGGATATATATTAGAGTTGTCAATGTGCAGCTTGTGTAGCAGTACAGATTTACTGTTTTCTGAAGAATAATTCAACATGCAGCCATTCAGACAGAATCATTTAAAATTGTAAATAAATATCATTACGGTTCTTAAAGGGATATGGTGTTATCCTGATTTGTTTCTTGTTTGTATTAAATAAATGTGCGTATTTCTTTCTCTCTCTCTCTCTCTCTCTCTCTCTCTCTCTCTCTCTCTCTCTCTCTCTCTCTCTCTCAGTCCTACCGTGTCTGTGCGTTTGGCTCGCAGCGAGTCCTTGAAGGCCCAGGGTGAGGGGCGTCGTCGTGGAGGTGGATCGGGGGCGGAGTCGGTTCCCCGTTCTCGAAGCGACGTTGACATGGAAGACTGCGACGAAAGGGAAGGACCAGGACTTCGCCTGTTACATCACAGCGCTTCTTCCTCGGCGTCCAGCAGCTCAGCGAGGTCAGAAATGCGCGCGCGCGCGCGCACACACACACATTCGTGTGATTTGTATCACTATGTGTAATAAGAAGATTGGCATCATTGCAGGTTTGCAAAGCTTTAAATGTTCACTCATCAGACGCCTTAACAATCTCTTATTTTTCTAGTATTATTTCAGAACTTTCGTGAGGGCTGTATTACCACAGAATTTATCTAGAATCATTTGAGATCATGATTTTGGGTGTAAAATCTTGAAAATCTCAGTTTCGGACTGTATCTGACGTCTAACAAATTGCCATTTTCTGACTCTGCAAAACTAAGTACAGGGAATTTAACATTAAGAATCTCTAACCCATCTATTTAAAAAAAAAAAAAAAAAATGGTTTCTTCCATTTCCAGGTCACTCGAGAATCCCACACCGCCTTACACTCCTCGGTCCAGGCGCAGGTATGAAACCTTCTACACAAAACGTTTTTTTTCATGTTGTTCATGCTTTTGTTTTCTGACTGATCCTCATCTCTGATTGGCTGTTAGGAGTGTGGACACGCCGGTGGTGTTATTACCGGATGCGCCTCCTCTGGAAGAGGATGTCGTCGACTCGCAAAACTGGCAGGAGACTGTTGATCCGCATACCCTCCTCTCCCTCAGCTCGCGGGAGATCGACCGTCAGGCCGTCATATACGGTAAAAAAACAGACTTGTCTTATGCACGTAAAATTAATCAACATTAATAAGTAAAAACACAACAAACAGTAACACTTCCATAATTTGCTACAAATCAGGAAGTCATATTTCATCGCCATGTGGAATCACATATTTTAATATAAGCTTTTAAAATGTATAAAAAGAACATATTAGTCCAACCAGTGATACTGAACGTCACCAACGGGTGCCTTTTTCAGATTTTCCCACAAGCCATTGCTTTCAATAACATCCCTGAGTCTTATTATATGATCTTCCTGGTTCATGGGCTCTGTGAACCAAAAAAAAAAACAACCTGCAGAAAACTCGTTTTCCCCATTTTCAGAGTTATTCACGACGGAGGCATCTCATCTGCGGATACTCAGGGTTCTGGATCAGGTGTTCTTCCAGAAAATGAGAAACCTTCTGACGACCGAGGAGCTCGCCTGCATCTTCCCAAACCTGCCTGAGGTCTACGAGCTGCATGGTAAGTTTTTTTTTTTTTTTTTTTTTTTTTTCTTCCCTTTTCCTTTTTTCTTCCCCCTCTTTCTTCTTCTTAATAGTGTGGTGCACAGATTCATAGGGGAGGGTGCCAATACTATTGACTACTGCTGGCGTTATTAGTGTTGAAGAGGTCAGAGTTTGTTAGAGAACACATCTAACAGAATCATGTAAAAACAAAGTGGGAGAAAATGATCAGTTCTCATTTCTAGGCTTTTTTCAGCGGTTCCTGCTTCCTTCTGCTTCTCTTTTTGTCATTTATCTTGTTATAATACCACAAAACTAAAGCTAAATAAACAGAGATTGTTTGTACTTGACAAACATAATACACTGTGTTTTGCAAAAAAATGTTCTACAGACATTAAGAGGTTATAAAGCTGGAATTCATAGGTTTGGTGATTGTAAGTTTGTTATATTTTATTCCTAATGATTAAGCCTGTGGTATCTGTGGCATGGAAAAAATTCCTGAGGTGGTATGAGGAAAAAACCTTGAGAGCAACCAAACTCGAAAAGGGAATCTTCCTCATCTGGGTGGCACCGAATGTTGACGTTTAGATGCAGACCCTGCGAGGATCCTGGGCAATCTAGAGATGTTCCAGCGCCAGTTGGATCCCACAACATGAAGGTTTCAGACCTTAGACTTCAAGGTCTTTTGGACAACAACCTCCTAAAAAATACTCAGAAACATTCTACATATGATGTTTGTTGATCATTGAGCACTTAAAGGTTCTGTCATGGAGGAGTTGGTGTTAAATCTATAATGATTTCAGATGATGAGCTAATTTATTGCGCAGGAGCTCCTGGTTCCACAACTCCAAATGCCTTGATAAGACTGTAAAAGGGACATTACTCATTATCACACACTCTGATGCTAATGATATCTTACTCTCCATTGTTTGTAATGTTTTAATGATTTATAATATCAATAATATAATATTTATACTTGGTGTGACCCAAATGAGGATGGTTTCTCTCAAGGTTTCTTTCTCCATACCATCTTAGGGAGTTTTTCCTCGCCACAGTCGCCCCAGGCTTCATCATCAGGGATTAATACACATAATTCACTTCTACATAGATTTTTTTGTTCTGTAATTTGTAGAGAAGAGAAGAAAGGGACAGGAAGACTGACCACTGGTACCCCACATTCATATTGTTTCATAAAGGTTAAAGTCACTGTACAGTGTAATCAGGGTAGAAGTAGGGACTCGGGCAAGACTCGCTATGGCCGCATAACTATAAGGGAAACCCAGAATTTAACGCAGACACGAGGGATCTCTGGGACCACCACACCACTATCAACAAACATGAGTGAACGTGTGAGAATGGGGGGACGACAACATCCACACACAATCCCTCCAGATCTGTTCCTTTACCCAAGAAAAACCTTCTGGGAAAAGACTTGACAAAATAAACGTTTTCAGCCTCGACTTAAACACTGAGACTGTGTCTGAGTCCCGGACACAAATTGAAAGGCTGTTGCATAACTGTGGCGCTTGTAAGAGTAAAATCTGCCACCTGCTGTTGCCTTTATTATTTGAGGTACCAACAAAGAGCCTGCACCATTTGAACTAAGTAGAGAATAAAAATCTAACAAAGTTTCTTTGGCATGAATCCCTTCAGTGCTTCATAGGTCAGTAGTAGTATTTTGTCATCAGTGCGAGAGTTAAACCTGACTGTAATGGTTTCAATGTTTTGCAGCGAGTCTCTGTGAATCCATGAAGAAGCTGAGGGAATCTCCTATAGTCCAAGGCATCGGGGACCTCATGCTCGCTAGAGTGGGTGCTGTTCTTAAATAATAAGTAATGATGTTTCTCCAAATACGTTGCTTAATAAATGTTTGTGTGTGTTAGTTTGAAGATGCCGCAGGAGAGGAATTTCTGGAGCAGGTGTCCCAACTGTGCAGTCAGCAGAGTCAGGCGCTGGAGCTCATCAAGAACAAACAGCGCAAAGACCCTCGCTTCGCTCACCTTATCCTGGTAAAACTTTTTGTAGTGTGAACTCGTGCGAGTCGCATTTAATGTCCAGAACGGCGCATTTGACCGTGTCGCGTTTTGTTAGGAGTGCGAGGCGAGTCCTCACTGCCGCCGGCTCCAGCTCAAGGACCTGCTGGTGTCCGAGACGCAGAGACTCACCAAGTACCCCCTCTTGCTAGATAACATCATCAAACACACAGAAGGTACGCACTGAGACACAACACCCCCATCTCCAGCCTTTATCACACACCAGGTCTAAAATACTCCTGTCCAGACGTATATCACCAGATGTCAGCTGTGAAATCATTTAAACATGCCCCACTGTAGCTCCTCCCATCCACAACACAACACCAAACACTGTGCCGTTTCTCCCCACTACAGCCGGTTCTCCAGACCTGCAGCCGCTGCTGAGGGCGCAGGCGTGTTGCCGTGGGATCCTGCAGGCCGTCAACGAGGTCGTCCGGGAGACGGAGCACCGGCAGCTGCTCAGCCAGTACCAGCGCAGGCTTGATTTGTCTCCTCTGGAGAGACAGACCAACCCTGCTGCAGCACCATTCAAGGTCCCACATCAGCCATATGTCTCCATGTTGGAGGATCATATATCCATTATTCCAAGGGCTCACACCTCCCGAGCTTAAACTGACACCCTCGTTGTCTCTCTTTGTCTCTTTAGAATCTGGACTTGACCACGAAGAGGATGATTCATGAAGGTCCTCTTACATGGAAAGTCAGTAAAGACAAAGCTATAGGTAAAGATATAAAAAAAAGGAAAAAAGACTAATAGTAATTCAAACGATAGATATTAAGCATATACTGTCCCTCACTCTTTTTATTCATCGACCGCTTTATTCATTTTATTTGCCACAGTTTTTCTGAATTGCTTGACTCCTCCCAAGTGATCGTACAGCAATTACCAGCACTTTAATCCTGAAAAAAAGACTTTTTACTTGTCATGTACTTTAAAGCACTGTGAAATTCTTTCTTCACATATCCCAGTGATGTTAGGAAGTTGTTGACGAAGTACAGCAAGGGTAGCCAACCAGTCAGAGACCGAGCGCCACATTTTTGACTGTGTTACCGCAAAGAGCCACATCATACACATGGGCACACATGAACATCACCCATCCCTTTCTCTTACACACACACACACACACACACACACACACACACACACCTCTGCTCAGCCAGATTTATTGTAAATGTCACACACCAACATAATGACAGAAATTGACTCCTACAGTTTTAAGACCACAGGACAGTCATTTTCACCAATGAACATTGTGTGCACTGTCTCACACACAAACTCTGTTTAACCAAGTCCACAAACAAAAATATAATAATTTACAATAGTGTTTTTCTTTTACTATGCATGTTACTTAGTGGGGCTTTTGGCATTCCTTGCCTTGAACAATTCCCTTCAAATCTGCCTCGTATTCCGTTGTTGCCACTCGAAGCAATTCTTTCACGTGTGTGTCAGTCAGAACAGATCGATGCGTTGATTTCACGTGTTTCAGGGTAGAAAACAAGGACTTTGTGTGTTTTTATGTGCGTGTTTACTTCGCTTGAGTTCAACACGGTATTTTCGTCAAATGCGCATGTGCGTGAGATGAATATACCGCAGGGGTGGGCAATTAATTTTTTACAAGGGGCCACATGAGAAACCTGAATTGTGTCAGAGGGCCACACCAACGATAATATTTTAGGGATGCACCGAAATAAAAATTCAATTCAAAAGTCAATGAAATCCATAATTTTTTGTGTTATGCCTTTTGCCTTGGCACCATCACTGGAAAACTTTCCTGCCTTTTCAAAAACGTCCACTACAGACGGAGTGCACATGCTCGGATTGACTTTACTTTTCTGCGCCGCGTTCTTCTCATATTTAGAATGGCAATCGGGATGTTTGGATTTCAGGTGATAAATTAAACCCGACTTGGAGAAACTCTTTGCAGATACACCCCCTCTTGAAATTTCAGCATTGCATGTTTTGCAAATCGCTCTCCGCACACCGCAGACATGTTGCTCTTATCCAGATAACCGTGTGCGTCATTACAATTGTGTTTCTGCCGTGTTGTTTCGGTGATTTAGGTATTTCCGAAAATTCTTGGTGCATCCCTGTAATTTATGATTGGCCTCTTGCCAAGGTCTGATATACCGCAAAGTTTCCCAGTGGGGGGAAAGCTCATTTAAGTCTTAAAAATACCGTGTTGAACTTAAGCAAAGCGAACACGCACATTAAAAATTAAACACACACAAACTTAGAAAGGAACGCAAGAGGAAACCAGTTAAAGAGCCGCATGTGGCTCACGAGCCGCGGGTTGGCCACCCCTGAAGTACAGGGACAGCTATGATACAGAGTCTCTGGAGCACAGAGGGTTAAGGGCCATGCCTAAGGGCCCCAAAAGAGGCTTTGAAGATTCTGAGACTTCCATCCTCTTGAATAGTACCCCAGAGTTTTAACTGCTGAGCTAGCATTTCTGAGGGAACTTCTTAGATTAAAGCCATGTGTTCCACTGGGAGATGTCACCTACTTTGGTAAAATATCGACGATATGTAAAATCATTCCTCGCTTGATGTGTGTGTTTTCAGAGGTGCAAGCGCTTCTCCTCTCAGACCTGCTGGTGCTCCTCCAGAGAGGTCCAGATGACCGCTTGATCCTCCGATGTCCGTCGCGCTCGCTGGGCGGAGTCGGAACACGGACCATAAAACGCCATTTTGCCCCGTAGTCCGGCTCAACTCGTCCCTCGTCAGGTCGAACGCCACAGGTGTGTGCAAGCGTCTGTAGGTCGCTCTTTCAGGCCGGGGAAATGCTCGTGTTGTTTGATCACTGTGTTTTGTGTTCTTCAGATAACAAAGCCCTTTACGTAGTGAGCACGTCTGAGACTCAGATGTACGAGCTGGTAGCCGGAACGTCCTCAGAGAGAAACACGTAAGTGCGAAGACTTTTGAATGTTTTGACTTCTGGGATATAATTAGATAACATTCTGGACAGAATGTTCCCCAAAACCTTGTTGCATTAAAGTGGCTGCTCACTTGGGGGTGCTGTTGAGCAAGAGCAGGCAGAATTCTCACCTGTTACCTCATCCTGATGGTCTGGGTTTTGCTGAAAAAGTGGTATTTTAGCATTCTCAGTCTAGACATGATGTTCAGATCGAATTATGTTTATGAAGGTCACATTTGCAGCATTTGGTGCTTTAAGGTCAGTGGTCTTCAAACCTTTTTTTCTGCCATTCCCCACTTTAGAGGGTGGGGGTGAATATTGTCAAAGCTCCACCTGTCCATCACCCCAAAAAATAGTAATGAATTACTTTGTTTAAAATGTCCAATATATTGGAATATCAAGTTCTAAATCAACATCAAATAGAATCAAGTTCAAAGAATAGTGAAAATAAAAGTGTAGTTGTGTTTAGTATCCCAGCTAATGTTGTTTTCATTGACTTGCGTTAATGACATAGATGTTTGTGTTTGCTTTGAGTGTATTTTTTTAATAGATTTTTTATAAATGAAATTAATGAAAAACACAAAAAAAAAATATATATATATATATATATATATATATATATATATATATATATATATATATATATATATATATATATATATATATATATATATATATATTAATCATGCTGTTCCATTTCACTCCACCTGTCATGTCTTTATCCTCCACTAGAGGGGGATATCACATTTTGAGAATCACTGGCATAGTCAAGTCAAGTTTATTTCTATTGCGCTTTTCACAACGGACATTGTCTGAAAGCAGCTTTGATGAGCAGCCATGGTGACTGTGGCAAGAAAAAAACTCCCTTAGATGTTATGAGAGAGAAACCTTGAGAGGAACCAGACTCAAAAGAGGATCCCATCCTCTTTTGTGTGATATCAAGAGTGTGATTATAGACTTTAAACAATACAGAACACTGAAGAGTGAGAACTAATATGAGCACTGGAGTGTATGATTATGAGTAATGTCCTTTCTACAGTCTTATACAGTCATTTGAGATTATGGAACCAAAAGCTACTGAGCAACTCATAAAATCTCAACATCTGAGATCATCACAGATCCAACACCAGGTTCTTCATACCACTCAAAGGGGTCTAATGTTAAAACTCCACATGAAGTGGGATCCAAATGGCGCTGTAACGTCTCTAGATAGTTCGAGATGTTTGCGGGGTCGACATCTTGTTTAAAGGTCGAGGAAGTGAAGCATGGTCCTCATAATCTTCAGACTTATAGAAATATAAAATCAATAATACAGCAGGTAAAATATGACTCCAGTAAAAGTAAGTGTTCCTTTAAACTTTCAGTAAAAGTACAAAAGTATTTGCCTTCAAATGTACTTAAGTATCCAAAGTACTATGATTTATTATATCTATAATGTTCATATTATCATGTGCCACAAGACTCCTAATAATAGAATATGAGTCAAACACTGATTAATATCTATTAAAATTATCATGAACCCAAAAACCTTTTCAACTACTTAAGAAAAAATAAATCACACATCAGGTCTGGAGTTTCTTCATCACTTATTCCTCTCTAAATGTTCTGTTTGCTGTTGAACCGATGCTGAACTGTATGTTGGTGATGAGTAGGTTCCACCAAGCGGCAATCAAAAAAGCAGAGCGAGCGCTCGACTCTGATTGGTGGATTGCTGCGTTTGAACAGTTACCACATAAATATAAAAGGCTGAACGACCGATTTCGTAAAATCTAGTTGAGTAAAAATTAACATATTTGCATGTAGTGAAGTTAAAAGTCTCCCCAAATGGAAACATTACAGTAAAGTACAGATACACAAAAAACCTACTTACATACAATTGCAATTGTTGCCCCAATAAAATAAATGGAATCAGTCAACTTTACCAGTCATATTTCCTTCTTCCTCAAAGTTTTACTACAAAGTTGGAGGCACACAATCATATTAAAGGTTTTTAAATGCAGTAGCATTCAATTTTCCCTTCACTTGAATCTTAAGACCCAAAGAATATGTGGAATGAAAATTGTGCCAATCGGTTGATGACTTTGAAAAAACAGACCGTGAGAAAGATGATCCATCCTCAGAAACCTGTCAACACGAAATGTTTATTTTTTTTGTCACCGAGTTCATTTTTCGAAGTTTCCTTTTCGAAACCACTCCTGTGCTCAGGTTTGGATCGACTAACCACTCCTGGGAAGTTTGAAGGAAATTTGGAGCGCGTCCAAGATTTTGGAAAACGTTCTCAAAAAAGTGCGGTTCAATGCTTCTGCCACAAATGTAATTGCATTACTGTGTTTGCACAGCTGGAAGGACCTGTTGGAAAAGACAATCGCATCGGCTTCTGAAGGTGCTTCGCTCACTAAACAAGGATCACCCGCTCAGTAAGTCACTCTAAACTTGTTTTCTGGGCGTTCTTTCTATGAAACTAGTTTAAAAATGCAAACAATAATCGTTCCCTTTCTTCACGTCTTCTCCAGATCCTGTGTTCGACGGTTACACGACAGTCATGTCAATCAAGGTAAGCGCACCGCGACGCTAGCGCGAGGAATTCGCTCTTTTTCAGGCCGGCGTTTCTCACAACCGCTGCTTTTCTTGTCTTCAGACGGTTTGCTTGCGGAAGAGACGAGTTCGGTGGAGAAAGAGTCACAGAGCGATGATGAAAGTGCTCTCGCTTCCAACACCCCAACCAACCAGTCAGAAGCCTTCCTCCATCAAGAAGCCCACAATAACCTGGAACCTCGGCCCGAACTTTCAGACGCTGCTCTTCAGGACGGTGAGGAGGGAAAAAATATACAGTCGTCTTCGTTTATCGCAGAAGTCATGTGTCAAAACCGACTGCAGAAAAATTCTGCGATAAATTGACGAGACTCCAGTCGTATGATGTAGATCTTCGGCATCCCAGCATCGCTTTCGCTTATCTTTGTTTTTGTGTAAATGTATGAGACACATTGTATGGTATTTTAGGTATACCTTTATTACCTTTTAAAATTAATAATTATATTTGTATTTATTAATTACCTTATTTCATAAAACTCCGTAAAAACAATTCACTACAAATTATCGATTATTCGCGATAAAATTTGCAGAACAAATTGTTACGTGCCAAATTGAAAAAGCACAATAAAGTGCGAACGTGAGATCCGAAGTGCGATAAACCGAGGGACGACTTTAATGGACTGGGGCTGGCTGATTATTTATTTTTTTTTATTAAAAGTTTTGATGAATGCATCCAATCAAACACGTAGTCATTGCACCAATGACAGAATAATTAAGAGAAAATATTGTCCGACCAGATTAACCGCTCACGTGCGAGAGCACTCTATGAACGTCATTGAGGCGGACAGCTGTTCACGTCATTATAAAGAAAAGGCAGTAACGTTACTTTTTGCGCTTTTGTCCGGATTCGAAAAGTCAGACATCGAACAAACTTTTACCAAATGCAAAATAAGCCGAGAGTCAGTCTGAACCGGTAGCTGCAGCACCGATAATTTCTTCCAACATTCGCGACAAAGACGGCAAGCTGAATGGGAAGAATAATAAAGTATAAAAAGAAATATAAAACCGCTCATTTGAATTTGCTTGATTGATTTTTTCCGAGTTGACCGAGATAATTGTTCGCGTTGGTTCAATTTATTTTCTCGCTGCATGTTCAGAAATATTAGTTTACTTCAAATTGCATATTTGCTTTCATGTTTCGTTCAAACACACATCTATATTGTAATTTCAGTGATAGACAGGAAGTTGTGTTACTGTTTTTGTTTTTTTTTGGTTGGTTTGTTTGTTTTTTGGAAAAAGCATATTCTTTTACTCCTCTTATAGTCGAGACCCTCAGACAATTAATCTTCAGAGACCTTGAAGATGGGTGGAGCCAAGATTCCGATGACACGCCTACAAACGAAACCGCCAACGAAAGAAGCCCGTTCACAGATCGCCCCGGATCAGAGGGGTCTGTGGGTAGCATTATTGAAAGCCCCAATCCAACGATTCTTCAAGATCAGGTCGATGCTCCGCCCCTGGAGTTGGAGCAATCGACTGTTCAGGTCAAGAGGAAAGGTGAGCGCGGAACCGCTTTTCCCTGATTGGTTTAGCTGATTAAGCAAAAATAAATTTTTGAGAACTTCATAATACATTTGCAGACGAGCACATTTTGTGATATCACTATGAGGGGGCGATATGCAAATTGATAATGTTTTAATGACATGCTAATCGAATTGAGGATGTGAATAAGTGTACATCTGTGACATTTCGGTTCAGGTGTTCTGATGCATCAACAGATCCAGATGTTAGCGGACCAACATCTGCATTGACAGGTTTTTTTTTTTCATGTGTGGTCGGGCATTTGGGTGCACCTGATTTGCATATATTTGCATATTCATTTTTAATAAGGGTAAAAGTATAGAGAAAGTCCTCAGACATTTTAAATACATAAGACATTACATTATGAATCATGGATTTCTGTACATAGCGTTTTTTTGTTTTTTTTTTAAATAATGTGAAAAATTTAGATGTGTGTAATTTTCTTTTTTCTTCCCAATGTCTGTCTTACATTTTCCTCCCTCCCTCTCTCCCCCTCTCTCTCTCTCTCTCCCTCCCTCCCTCTCCCTCTCTCTCTCTCTCTCTCTCTCTCTCTCTCTCTCTCTCTGCATGGGCTCAGAGCTGGCTATAATGAAGCTGATATGATCTTAATACACTTTTTCCTTGTTTTTCCTTCTCACCTTTCTGTAACACACACACACACACACACACACCTCCGATATTCTCATTCACGGTGACTTTCTGCATTGCTTCGTATATAAATATTTCCTCCTCGTTTGCACAACCTTTGATCATTCCGGTGATCTGATTTTACCACACGCACTTTTCTCTCACCTTCACGCACGTTTTACAAATGCACTTCGACACACACACACACACACACACACACACACACACACACACACACACACACACACATGCGCGTACATTGTGTCTCTTCCTGTCCTTCGTGCACAGCTGTGGGTGTGGTCTCTTCTTCTATTCCTGATGACATCCCTGATGTCACCTCCATCCAATCTTCTGAATCAAAAGGTGGGATCATCCACAGATTCTAGATTAGGGATGCACTAATCGCTTTCTTCTTTCTTTTTTTTTTTCTTTTTCATTATTAAAAAAAAACAAACAAAAAAAAAACGTTTTTTCTTTATTTCCCTTCCTTTTATCTTTCTGTGGAGAAATAAAAGTCAGGTCAGTGAACCTCAGGCTTCCTTGAGTTCTACAGTAACCTCAGAACGCATCACGTGAAATAGTGTGCGAGTAAAAATATGCGCGAATGCGACACGCATGCACGTCTGAAGCAGCGCTGTGGCACACTTGCAAGAATCATTAAGCGGTAGAGAGAGCATTATTTTGAACTCTTTTTTTTTTTATCTCTGTCTTTAGACTCTGTATTGAAAATTATCTTGAATTTGCAGTGTGTTTGAGGGGAAACCTGTAGATCTTTGGGAAGTTCTTAGCTCTGTGCTCTCTCTGTCCATTGCTTCTCTCTTTGGTTTCTCTCATTTCATACCTTTCTCCTAGGGGCTTACCAATTCCTCATGGGCTCTCGTCTGATTTCTTGGCTGTATTGTCCACAGTTTTTCCGCTGCACATTCGAGGACGAGCCCAAACAGCCAATTGAGCCTGAGCATGTCGTTTATTTGCCTCCACTGTAAATCAAACACCAGAGAAAGAATTAAAGAGCATCTGCATCACTTCAGTGCTCGAGCTAACTGTCAGCTGAATCACACAATGTTTTTACTTTTATAAAAAAAGGTTTTAAAATGTGTAAATATAACAGCCAGTAGAGGTTGACTGGTCAATCAGGCAATTTTTTAATGCGCAGGAACATCTGCACCTTACAGACTGAAGTCAACGGCCAATGAGTATGTCCGTTCTCCGCTTGCGTGAATTCTCAAAAACCAGCAGGGGGCGGTAATGTGTATTCGGCATCCAAACCGAGAAATCGGAAGCGCTTGAACTGTGACGATATAAAGCGTGCACAATCGCTAAGCTGAATAGCTAATCGGAGCTCTTTATCTCGCTGTTGAGCTCCGCCTCCAATTCCACACACCGATTCGGCCAATGAGCTGCCGTCTGACTAGAGCCAATGGCAGAAAACTAAAGCCTTTTTATTAGTTAAATATGATGCGACTTTTGGAATGAGTAACAGTTGGAGAGAGAACATGAGGCCTTTTGGAACGGTATTGTTCTTTAGGCTACAGGAAGACTTAGGGACCAAAACATGATAACCAGTGCACTGATTGGAGAACCTTGTGGTGTTCAATGTTTAATTTAAGATGTATCATGTCTTATTAATGAACTTGTATGTAATGAGATAAACGAGGGGCGGGATTCTGCTGCTAGTTTGTTAGTTGAGATCAATTTCTGGTGTTTCCTGCGAGAACTCGTGCCACGTAGAGACGTAATTATTGCTACCGCTATAATCTGAGAAAACCATTCAATAGTGTCAGACGTGAGCTTGTTTATGTCCTTGCTACGTCCCATTAATGTCCAGTGTGGAAGGAGTAGAACAAACATTATTCCCAGAATGCATTGCGGAATGTGGCAGTAGATTTTGGTATTGGTATGAATGGGTCTGAGCAGAGCACTGAAGATCACATGTTTATTATAAACAAATGAGACTAGTATTTTAATGTGTAACTTGCGGTTTCGGCTTGTTCTCACGTCTCTGTCTCTAGGGAACGTGTTCTACCTGGTGATGCCCAAAGACCAGATGGGAGCTCTGACGGAAGAGAGCAGCACAGACGACCCGAATTATCCGAGTCCTTCAGAAGCACATGAAGCCGTATCACTATTCCCACAGCAAAACCATGAACTGCAGGAAACCCCACACCGGTCACATCCAGAGGCGCCGAGTAACAACACGGGGCTCAGCCAATCACGGGCCGTCACGCAGCGACATGTGATAAAGAACACGGACGAGATTTTCCAGACGATGGACGAGTTGATGAAGAAACTGCACCGGCTCAGGGTGAACATGATCTCACAAACCACTATATTTATACACACACACACATGCTTTCATTTCTCTTTGTAATTGATCTTTAATTAGAGTATTTCATTTGATTTCTTTATTTTTACTCTGTGAAGGAGATCGAAGCCGACCATTACAGACTCGTCAAGAAAGAACAGAAGAAATCTCTCGTCAGGATGAATTCAGGGGACGTCTTAGACTCCTCCGCTTCTGTCATCAGGATGCCGTCTATGGACAGAGAGTCAGGAGATGGTAAGTGGGTCAAAGGGGAACCATATACCTGCTCTGCCATACCCCCTGTCCTCTACATTTGTTTTTTACATCTGCTCTGTCCATACTACCCTGTCCTCTACATCTGCTCTGTCCATACTACCCTGTCCTCTACATCTGCTCTGTCCACACCTCCAGTCCTTTACATCTGCTCTGTCCATACTACCCTGTCCTCTACATCTGCTCTGTCCATACTACCCTGTCCTCTACATCTGCTCTGTCCATACTACCCTGTCCTCTACATCTGCTCTGTCCATACTACCCTGTCCTTTACATCTGCTCTGTCCATACTACCCTGTCCTTTACATCTGCTCTGTCCACACCCTCTGTCCTCTACATTTGTTTTTACATCTGCCCTGTCCATACTACCCTGTCTTCTACATCTGCTCTGTCCATACCCCTCTGTCTTCTGCATCTGCCCCATCCATACTACCCTGTCCTCTAGATCTGCTCTGTCCATACCACCCTGTCCTCTACAACTGTTCTGTACATAACACCCTGTCCTCTACATCTGCTCTGTCTATAACCCCTGTTCTCTATATCTGCCAATTTCAAACCAACTACCTGCATGTCTTTCATCACCACATCCATAAACCATGAACTATGCTTGTAGTTTGGATTATACTATTTATATATATATATATATATATATATATATATATATATATATATATATATATATATATATATATATATACAGTACAGACCAAAAGTTTGGACACACCTGCTCAATCAAAGAGTTTTCTTTATTTTCATGACTATGAAAATTGTAGATTCACACTGAAGGCATCAAAACTATGAATTAACACGTGTGGAATTATATACATAACAAACAAGTGAACTGAAAATATGTCATATTGTAGGTTCTTCAAAGTAGGCTTCAAGAGAATGCCAAAAGTGTGCAAAGCAGTAATCTAAGCAAAAGGTGGCTACTTTGAAGAACCTACAATATGACACATTTTCAGTTGTTTCACACTTTTTGTTATGTATATAATTCCATATATAATTCCACACGTGTTAATTCATAGTTTTGATGCCTTCAGTGTGACTCTACAATTTTCATAGTCATGTAAATAAAGAAAACTCAGGTGTGTCCAAACTTTTGGTCTGTACTGTGTGTATATATATATATATATATATATATATATATATATATATATATATATATATATATAATGTGTGTGTGTGTGTATATATATGTATGTATGTATGTGTATATATATAATATGTTTATATATATATATATATATATATATATATATATATATATATATATATATATATATATATATATATATATATATATATATATATATATATATATATATATATATAATGTATATATATATATATACATATATATAATGTGTTTATTACATCCATGTCGCATGTCCTGTAGAAGAAATAAAGTTTTCTTTTGTAGTACTAATTTGGGGTAATTTCACTCCCTGGGCTTTGATTCCTGAACCTGACTTGTGATGTGCATGTAATAATACAGATGCTGTATGTTCCTTTAATTCACCAAATTGTCTGTAAAGTGTAATTGAAATGTTTAGATGACTGACTACGTTTTTTTTTTCTGCAGGGAAAGAAGGAGATGCCGCAGAAGCCGCTCAGCCTGTGTTGCAGTCCACAGGATTCTGACATCTTTCTCTCACACACACACACACACACATTTACACGCATATAATGTGCTGAAGGATTTTTTTTTTTAATAAACTCGCACAAAAAAAAAAAAAAGGGACTGGCACATTTCGGTCATCTTTTACATCGTATGTAGCTCCTTCCTCCAATCCCAGCATGCTTTGCTCCTGGGAGAATCCGGGAATATGGTGTATGTTGTTCATGCCCTGTGTTTAAGGAAGTGAAAGAAAGCGAGGACAGACGAAGCTTCAGCGCACAAAGGCTGGAAAGCAGGAAGACGAAAGAAGGAAATGAAAAAGTAAAAGGTTTTTGCGAAACGGCGCACGAGAGAAGAAGGCGAGGCGTAAAGTCGACGAGCGGAACGGACGGACGGTCACGCTCGAACGGGATTGGCTGAGGAAATGACTCCGCCCTCTGAAGGAAGCCCCCCCCAGCACTTTACCTGCTGTATGTATTATATAATCTGTCTTTACGTTCAGGCGATCGTTCACCTCATCGGTCAGAAAACGAAAGGGAACTCCCTAAACGGGGTTCGTATCCCATAATGCACCTGTGTCCGCTATGACTGTGTGCTCCACCACTACTCGGCTTATACAATGTGTGTGTGGAAACACAAACTTCAGGTTGTTTTGCACTGTGGTCCCAAGTCCTAAGGATGTCGCTTTACCGTCGTCGTGTACCGTGTTGTAGCGTCTGGGTTTTTTTTTCTTGCAAAAACGAACACCGTGCGAGAGGAAGCAATGGAAGGCGGGTCTCGGGGTGTGGTTTTTGTTCGTTCGCGTTCTATCTGCATCTCTACGCACAACGTTTAACGCAGGACTTTATCGCTACGCCGTTCCTTGTCACTGGGGGCAACTTTTAGTGTGTTTAAGTGTGCAAAATATCACTACATTAAAGGTATAACAGAGGTCCTTAGGGTCCAGCTGTGCACCTTAAATCTGATCGAAAGTACACTATGCTGGCAATATCGCCTCCTACAGGTATGGCAGTGGAAGTTATTGCACCAGTGACAACGAAAAGGTTCGGTTTAGTGGATTTTCTTCTTCCTTTTTTCCCCTCCTCTCCCTCTGGCGCACCACCACCACTGCTGCACACTACTGTATTGATGTTCATGCAGATTGTTACTGTTGAGAGGGACTAATTTATGTTAAAAAATAAATTTAAAAAACGTAGCCTAACATGTTACCTGTGACGACTTTACGTCTGCGTGGTGTACATACTGTGAAGTCTGTCCCTCAAGCTCAGCAAAGAACACATGAAGGGATGCGATCCAGCCTGAGATCTGAGATCATACCGGGTGCGATCTTCCGCGACCCGAGATCATCCTTAACCCCAGAGTTTACAACCTGATTTTTTGACCGGTGATGGATGTCGGTGGGTAAAGTTCAGAAATCTGTACTGTAGAAGCAAATGTCTAATTTGTGGAGCTGGACAGGATCTGTCGTCTCTTGTAGGACTAATTCTCAACCAACACTGAGCTATGAGAGACGAGAAATAGACCGAGTTGGCCCCACCCCCATCTTGGAGTTTGGTTTGAATCTATTTAAGTGGGAGGGGTTTAATCAGGTATGACTCCACACCTAGAGTTTTATTTCAACTCTTTCTGGATGGGAGGAGTTGAATAAGCTCCACTTCTACCCCTGAAGTGTTGTGGGAGGAGCTGGATCCAAATTTAGAGGATTGGGAGTGGACAGATCTGATCAGATCTGACTCCACCCCCTGGATTTTAGTTCAGTTTCACCTTCTCAAAAGGAGATGGATCCAATTTGAATTTGAGTGATGTTTTTAATCCACCCATGTATCAGGAGTTGGATTAGGTCTGACTCCAACCTCTTGGTAGGTGAGGAGAGCTGTATCCGATCTACCATTTAGATTCATCATCTAGATTGTAATGTTTGGGGGGCAATCACCTGCTGAAGTTCCTTCACACTTAGGTGGGTATATTTGGATCAGATCAGACTTCATCCCCAGGCCCTTTGGTTCATTTCCACCCTAGGAGGTTAATTTGGTTGGAGTTTCCGATCCATCCAGTTAGCAAGAGCTAGATTAGATCCAACTCTACTTCTTGGACTTTTGCTTCTGCAGGAAGTGGTGCTTAAGTATTTGTTTCATGGTCAACCATCTAATCGTACTCTTGCTCACAGGACATCACTACAATCTTGTGCTTAATGCCACTAAGAAACAGTATTTAATGCTAAGCACAACATCTACCTGAGAAACTTAAACATGTAACTGAACACTGATGTCCTGATGAGGGTTCTGTAATCGGTTGATCAGTAACCTGAGTTCTGCCCTTGTTGCTCAAAGATGTCCATCACTGAGAAAGATCTGATTTGCTTAAACACTTGGTTAAACCTCTGTAGTGTTTAGCCTTTAAAACGTAACACACAAAATTGAAAAGGAAGGTGGAGAAAGGTGTATTTTTCCACTGCTGAGGTTTATTGTGTGTCTAACTACTGTGTAACTCAGGTGGAGAAATCTTGACCCTATTTCTCTTCTTAGCTTTAACTTATGCACCATTTTTTTCATCTCCCTTTTTTTTTATACTTTACATTTCAATCCTTCCCTCCCCCCATCCCTCTCTCTCTCTCTTTCCATCTCCACTTGTTCACGCTTTTTTTGTGTACAAAATTGAATGCACGATGTGGGGAAAAGCAACCTGCAAGAGCCAGAGCTTGTGGAAACTACTGTGTGCATATAATTCTTTATTCTTTTATTATTGTTATTATTATTATTATTATTCTCAATCCTGTTTTTTTTTCCATGTAATATAGACAACACACTTGTTTTATAAGTTTTGTTTTATGTAAAGCTCTAGTTATGACTTGGTTTTATTTTATTTTATTTTTTTGTAGATATGGGACAAATTAAATTATTTTATCTCCCTGTTTAAAAAAAAAAAAAGGAAAAAAAAGGCAAGATTGTTAGCTGCACAGAAGGAAACTGTATAAATGATTGCGACTCATTTGTTTTGTGATGTAAAAAAGTTTCAAATAAATAATTAATGTGTTGCAGTTATCAAAGCTACGCTGAGGTGATGTTTTTATTGTAAACCACTGCAAAAAATTAAAATTAAAATTAAAATTAAAATTAAAATACATTTTAAAAAAATCCAGGATTCATCCAATGTCCATACCATAATATGATCTATTCTTGATTCTGATTGGTCAGAAGGCCTTGATGACCTTGGTGCATGTACGGTGGACTCTTCATCCTAGTGTTGTCCATGCACGTCAAAACATGACAACAAAATAGTCACTTTCACTCTAGCAGCAGTCTAATCTTAAAATCATAACAGTACAACTATAGTAATGATCCAATTATATAAGGGCAGTATATGATTAGTCACAGCGGATGTAGGACGTTTTGGAGACAAGGTGAGGGAGGTGAGATTGAGATGGTTTGGACATGTGCAGAGGAGGGACATGGGGTATATCAGTAGGAGAATGCAGAGGATGGAGACACCAGGAGGGGGAGAAAAAGAGGAAGACCAAGAAGAAAGGTTTATGGATGTGGTGAGGAAGACATGCAGGTAGTTGGTGTGAAGGAGGCAGATGTAGAGAACGGGTTATGGAGACGGATGATCTGCTGTGGAGACCCCTAATAGGAGAAGCCGAAAGAAGAAGAAGATATGATTACTGGGCTGCTACAAAATATGGTAGTGATGATGGCAAACCATAAAAATCTTATCCTAAATTATATGAGGGTTTATGTATTATTGATTGTGTCTATATCAGTCTATATCTATTATATGGACAGTGTATGTGTATGCTTACAGTGCATGTGAAAAGTTTGGAAAATCAGTCTTTCGTGGTTTTTAGATACAGCATGATGCATCAACAAACTCGGAAAAAGGCAAAAAAATAACAACAACTGGACAATGACAGATGTGTCCAAACTGGACATTTTTGTGTCTAAGAGAAGAACTTGTGTAAGACAGAGAACAGGAGAGATGATGTTTAGTGGACTGCCTCACCCCCACAGTCAAACATGGAGGTGGAAGCTTAATGGTTTTGGAGCAGGGAGGGTTGAAGACCAGGTGAAAGGAAAGCCAACATGGTTACCGTTCCTTTCTTCGAAACCAGAGGTGCCCAAAATTCACTGAGGTCTGTGGAATGAAAATAAATGTCGCATTATACCAAAGATTAAATTAAAATTTAAGTCGTCATGGTTCCTTTTATATTCAATTTAATTGTAATAAATAAATAAATAAATAGAAAACAACTGTAATCTGTCTAACTAATGAAGTTTTATTTGAAAGGTTTTAGTTCAAATAAGAAACAACTGCATTTATTATATAATAGAGTTCAATGCCTAATACAACTATTCTGTGATCTTTGGTCAGAAATATGATGCTGTAATCATTTATTTATTATTATTACTTTCTGTTCTCATATATGGCAGGGTGGGTCAAATTAAAGGTCACCACAGGGCAAGTTTAGCCCAAGGGCTCTAGTTTGAACATCTTTGTCCTATTGAACAGCTCTGGGATGAACTGGATCAGAAGGTCAGAAAGAAATCCCTAACTAGTGAAGAATAAAAAGAATTTCACCTGAAAGTTTGGAAAAAAGAACTGCCAAGCATGTATAAATCTGTCAATAAAAATAAAGTGGAACATCTGGACATGTATTTATTGGGTCAAAGTAAATCTTCATATCATTAAATCACTTTGGCTAGAAACAAACGAAACACGTGTTTCTCCAAAAAACATGAAACTCTGGGTGTTTCCAATTTGTTTGACCGAGAGCATTATGCAACAACTACAATACTAAACAAAAACAGAAGCATTGTGTCTGATGCATTTTCTTTTATGGAGGATGAAAAATCCCATGAATGTGTACATACATTTGTGTCAATTATAATGGCGCAATTTAATTCATGCATTTAATTTATTTGAACATTTACATTATTTGGACTCTATCTATCTATCTATCTATCTATCTATCTATCTATCTATCTATCTATCTATCTATCTATCTATCAACACTTTATGGGGATCTATCTATCTATCTATCTATCTATCTATCTATCTATCTATCTATCTATCTATCTATCTATCTATCTAACACTTTATGGGGATCTATCTATCTATCTATCTATCTATCTATCTATCTATCTATCTATCTATCTATCTATCTATCTATCTATCATTTATTCATTTATTACATTGCTTTTTTTCTCATTTCTGATCATTTTTATGCGACAAATTAATTAACACAGTTTTGCGTCTGTGAGTCGGTTCTTCCAGTCGACTCTTTTTTCAGGAGTCGGTCTCTGTCTGGAGCAGGAACATGGGGGAGGAGAATCCGCGGCTCGGGGCGTAGTCGGTCCAAGAGCCACGGGTTTGAATGAAAGGAGACGGAAATAGGGGGAAAAGGAAACTAGAACGGGGAGAAACTGTTCCCGAAAGGAAATCGACTCGGAACCGTTTTCTGATCGGATCGGAACCGAGAAAGCGCACGACTCCATTTTTATCTTTCTAATTTTGTTTACAGTTTTGTGATCTCCAGATATTATAAAAGGGGGTCGTTTTTGTTTTGTTTGTTTGGAAGAAATGGGACAAATCCTTGTGCACAGAGACATGGTGCCTGAACCCGTGTTTTTCCCTCGGAACCGGTCCAGTTTTAGAGTGCAGCGTGTTTGAGTCGCTCCCATCCTGGTGCTGTGTTGATGAATGGGAGAGCACACACACACACACTCTCAATGATCTGGGAACATCTCCTGGATGGTGGTTTTTGTGTGCATTCCAACAATCCCTGATCTCCTGCAATACTTCAGCATCATCTTTCCCCTCTGTTATAAACCTGGAAAAGGCGTGAAAACACGTCTGATCTCAGTCTCTTTCAGGAGGAAAACAAAAAGCTGCGATTTGTGATTTTATTGCGTTTTTTTTCCGGCATCTCTTTGTGTTGTGATCCTCAAGAGTCCCTCCTGAAGAAAGGTAAGGGCCTTTTTCCTTCTCCTTTTTTCTTCTTCTCTTTCTCTTTTTTCTTCCCGTTTTCTTTCCCCACACTTGTGCATGTTTATTAGTAAGTTTGTGTGTGTTTTTACTCCTTTTTTCAATTAATGCAAGCATGCATTTATATGTATAGATACATTTTCCCATCACGTCTTGTCCAAACATTGAAAAACTTGGAGAAATTAAAGAAAAAGTTGAATAGTTTTATTTATTTTTGCATATAAATGTTTAATAATGATGATCTGATCTTCTTTTGTCCCAGGGGTTTGAACAGTTTTGCGTAGAAACTCATTTTCTCATTGACCGTTTTTTTTTTGTATTCATTTTCCTATCCTGTTTATTTTTTAGTTTACTTGTTTATTTATTTACATCTATTTTGCAAACACACACACACTCACACACTGACTCACACACTGTATCCGTCTCGTGTAGTTTTTCGTTTTAGATTTCGGTCCGGTTGCGTTGTTTCAATGTGGGTGGTCTCTTTATATATTTTAAACAAAATATATATAAAAATAAAGTAAAATACGTGTCATTTTCTTTAGAAAGACGATCCAGTGCATCGTACGTGACATGCACGTGTATTTAGCTCACGCAAAGTATTGTTTCTGTAGTTTTTAAAGCGCAGGCCGCAAAGCAGGCCTCGGGTTTTCGTTGAGTGGGTGGCGGGGGCGTCGTGTGACCCTCCCCCGCTATCAGCACTACTACTACCCCGGTGCTTTTAGGCCTTCCGTTTGTTCCTGCTTTATTCGAACCAGCAGTAACCTGAGAGCTTTATTTCTCACCATGACAATAGGTTACTTCCAGTATGATGATTTTTTTATGCATTTTCTTTTTCATATAATCATGTTGATAGGTTCATCATTCATTTTGAAAACTTGTGTTCTTTGCGAATGATCATCTTACAGTTGTGTTTTGTCTTTAACACATCAGGAATAATAGGTAACTCAATATCCCAACCATAACAACCACCTGTGAGACTTCTTCAGGTTATAAATCAAACCCACCACACCTCTCGCATCTCTCACACACACACACACACACACACACCTCATTCTGTAAGTTGCATTTATCATTTACTCCCTGAATGCATCATGAGGCCAAGATGACGGTATTGGATACGTCCCAAACCTCACACTACTTCACTACATAGTATAGTATGTTGAAACACGGCACCACTAATGGATTGTACAGTTGATATATTAACATTGATAATGTGCGCTCATGAGCGAACCTGATGCTCACGTTGATACGCGAGGAGAAACGTAAAACAGTAAAGCTACACCGATCCGATACTGAGATTCTGAACGTTTCAGGGCCAATATCGATCCTGAGTCATTTATTTAATAAGCAGGCATCGGGTGTGTTAGATTCTTTCCGGGATTTGTCGATACTCATGAATCCGATATTGGATTCGTCGTATGGAAAAGTGATATTGAAGAGCCGTACTTATCGAGTTTTGAAGTTTGAAGTTCTCGGGCATAATTTGAGACCATCGGATATTGTTTCATTTTTTTTTTACTTTGTCATTAATGCTGTGGTGGTGGTTTTTTTCTTGTGAGTCCCTTTAGATTGATAGGTGGCACGTGTTGGAATCGGCTCTCGACAAATGGTGACTCTGACTCGTCTGATCAGCTTTGTAAACAATTCCTGACGAGTGTGGTTGTGTGTGTGTGTGTCTGTAGGGTTGTGTGTGTGGGTGAGGGTGAGACAGAAATGCACAAAAAAAGCAGAGGTTTTCTTAGCGAGAAGATATGCAGTCTTCTCGCATGAAACGAATTGGGTCCAGCGAGAGAAAATATACCACGGTGAATCCTTCAAAACTTCAAGCTTGTTCCTTTTGAGCGTTAGTTCAGGGGTTGACCGCTTTCTGACACACACACACACACACACACACACAGAACTGTACACAAACGGATCTGAGACATTTGGTGTTCATAGTGATTTAGGCCTGTGTGGTCAAAGGTCACATGACCATGGAAACGCAGCCCCCATGTTATTCCCAGCCCTTGTACCCCTTTATTCATTCCCATGGCAATAGCCAAGCTCGGTCACCCCGGATACGACAACCGATGACTGGGGAATGTGTGTGTGTGTGTGTGTGTGTGTGTGTGTGTGTGTGTGTGTGTGTGTGTGTGTGTGTGTGTGTGTGTGTGTAAGAGAGAATGATGAGACCTTTCAGTGAGTGTGTGGATTGGAAACGTCCAGGCGTATTTTTTTTATTTATTTTTATTTCGAGTGTGTGAGAGAAAAAGTTTCTATACATTAGATATTTTTTTTTTTTAGTTCATGTTCAGGAAGTTTCTGTTGTTTGGATGTAAAGTATATGTGAGCGTAGCTTTGAAATCATAAACTTGATTTGTTGCCGTTGTTGAATGCCCAGATAAGTTTGTTGTTTTTAACGCTATTGTGTCGCTGTTAGAGTTTCACAGTGTGCTGAGAGTTTCTGAAATCGTTTCCTTTCAGAGCTCTTTGTCTAAACCTCCCCTGGTTTAACCCCCCGGCAGCTTTTAGAGCAATTCCACTCAGTTGTAACAGTATCTGTGATTTTTTTATTTTTTTTTTTTTATTTCCCTCCTCTTTTTTTAGTTTTTAATAACTGTAGTACTTTTGTTCATACCAGCACATGGACACTTTATGACAATTACATCACACTGAGACACTTTAATCTGTACTTCTGTCATACATATCTGTCATAAATACCCATCCACCCATTGTGTCTAAATCATGTATATGTATATACAGTACATATATACTTTTTTCTAGTGTGTGTGTGTGTGTGTGTGTATATATATATATATATATATTTTTATATATATATATATATATATATATATATATATATTTTTATATATATATATATCATACTGTAGTACTCTGTATGAACGTGTATTGTGACAAATAAATTTTAATTTACATACCGAAAAAAGCTAAATCCATCAGAAATTCTTAATGGTAAAATTAAAACTCATTCCAGTGGCATTTTCTATGGTTTCGATAAAATTGGGGTGTAATTGCCTAAAACCCCATACAAACCCAGGCTGAACAAATCATACATTTATTTCTTAATGGAAAGTCTAAGATTCAGTGTTTCCCGGTCTCATCATTTGATTGGATGAAAACTAAGTAGATAAATAATGGTAGCTGGAGTAATATAACTAAATGTATGTAGTTAGTTAGGCTATATAAGTGCAATAATACAGCAAGTTTTACATGGTACAGTTTAACATTCGTCGCGCTCGCATTCCAGCATTGAACTATGGTCTTCTGTCTTTACATCTCATCTAGAAGACATCTGAGACTTTGACACTGTATTAATTATGCATTAATACTGTGCTTCGCTTCAAACTATCTACGCATACCAGATTCCCAAAGATCTCCTGTGTGTGTGCTAGTTAACTAGCCCACCGACATTTCCCGCTCTAAGGGTGTCTCAGATAATACAAACGATCGTATGAGAATCGATAACATGCCCTGAGGTGGAGTTACTGAGTGTGTGGAGAAAAATCCAGTGCAACTGCTAATACAAAATGTTTCTACCTCAGGTTTATAGATATGTCGAAGAAAACCAGACGCTACTCTCGAATACTGTGTTTTTTTTATTAGTCAGGTGCACGTGTGATGCCAGTAAAGTTATGACATGCTGGTGTGAACCTGACAGGCTGCAATCATCCTAATTCCTCAAGGTTGAAGGTGATGACCAAAAATGCACATGTTGGTTTATGTGTAAATGATTTATAAATGGACCTTTTTTCCCTATAATAGTAATCACAATCTAATCTAAGCATTAATATGGATTTTTCTGTAAAATAAAAAATAAACCTGAGGTCAAGAGGTACCACGGGTGAAGAAAACACTAAATGTGTCATTTCAAGTCGTGCATGAATATGAAGCAGGAGAGCTTTAAGATGCGATGATCCAGGATTTGTGAAAGTGACTTCCTGAAGTTTGTAAGAGCAAGAAATCTCCTACGGGAAGTGTTTCATTATCAGACTGTAGTAGACGGGATGAGTGCAGGATTAAATAAGCTGCAGAAGCGAGGTGTTTGTTCTGCGTGTGTGCGACAGCCCTGAAGGCAGGAAGCTAGCAGGAGTTGATGTGATCTGTGCATGTTGTGGCAGGTTGAAGTCTTTTTCAGCTTCTGCGTTTCAAAACATTTTCCAGCCAGACTTTCTTTAAATATTAAAAAATTTCACTATATTTGTGTGTATTGTCATGAGTTGAATCGTGACTCAATCGCACATTTATATCTGATCTAAATGTGCTTTTAAATGAATACGTTTCAAGTTTTTAATACTCATTTGCATGGATGTAAAATACTTGCATGCAAATGTATGTTTGTTATTAGTGAAACCAAATTCGACATGGAGACACGATATTCTTGTAAATGTCTGAAAGCTATTATGGTGTTTTTAAACGACGTAAATCATAAGGACACCAAATGGAACTTTTGCTACGTTTCCACACGGACGGTTTTAATTGCCGGATCTGTGCATCACGACTGATTTTGGTGCTGATTTAAGACTCATCAATAAAACAAATGTTTTGTCTATTTACCCTGAGTAAAGAAAGGAGACATTATTTATTTATATTTTTTGAGTACCGTTAAAAACGGATTCGCGATTCGCTGTGAAAAAAACTTGTACCCTGTCTAATAAGATCAGCTAAATCTCACTTCTTTGTTTTTCCCCTTCCTCTCTCCCCTCTAGAGATTAGTCTTCCCTCATCTCTCCAGCCTCCAAAATAGATTCTCTCAGGAGTAAAGTTGAGCTCCTGAAGCTGCCTCTCGCTCTCTCGTCCAAATCCATCTCGGAGCGTAAAACCCAGCTGGCCGGAGCAACAGAGCGGCACAGGGGCGGAGCTGGGGTCCACAAACCCCGCCCACTGGCCCCCGACATGGACAACGAGTCGCAGTACTCGGGCTATTCCTACAAGTCGTCGCATTCTCGTAGCTCTCGCAAGCACAGGTGTGTGTACACACACACACACACACACACACACACACTTGTAGATTAACATTCCTCCCATTTGTCTTCAGAAACACCTTCAGTGTCCTAATAGCACCAAATTTTCTCTAAATATTTGAGTCATTACATTGATGGCTGTATGCTGAGCACCTTTTATTTTTGATTATATACAGTGAAACTATGAGGAAAATCTAGTACAACTCGAGAGCTTTAAATAAATAGGTTACTCATATCGAAAGCGAAAAGCCTGGTCTGTAAACAATGGATGGCCTTTAGGCCTGGGGGCTGTAGACCACATTTAAAAAAAAAAAAACCTAAGTGGGCACCTCTCAACAACAGGTGGAAGGTTTCGGTATGATTCGTTTGTGGTAGAACCACGATGAAAAAATTATCTCCAGTTTCTCATTTGTAGCCTACCCCTCATCCTCCATCCACTACTAGTGGTCTCTCTCCAGTCAGTTATTGAGAAGCATGGCTATGATTCTTAACAATACATGAGAAAGCAAACACACACATATATATATATATATATATATATATATATATATATATATATATATATATATATATATATATATATATATTTTTTTTTTTTTTTTTTTTTTTTTTAAAGCCCTTAAGCCTCAACTGTTCAGATGTAGTAAATAATTTAAATGAGAACTGTGAATCTGCCAAATGTCGTAAATGTGCGTGCGGACAACTGCAACGTTCACAAACCACAAAACTTCGTCCTGATAAAATAGCGTTATGAGAATTGTTTTTTGTCATGAGGGGAAAGAAAATAGGCCATGACCTACTGGGGCTTCCGTACAACCCACATTTCTTTCAAACAATTCATTACTCTAAGACCTGTGGTTGAAGCTGTAATTTTGGTTAAAGTCTGATGTGATTTTAAAAGTTTTATAATGGAAATGAAATGCTCCTCTGGATCCTTTGAAATGATCATTTTTGCATGTACATTTACACGTGTGGTCCTTTGCGCCACATTTATACGCAAAGCGACTTGCAGATAATAAAACTAGGCAGCTTTGTGCTTCAGCTCAGTAACTTTAGCACCGAATCACCGCTGCACCTGAACATGCATTTTTAAAAAAAGTGTATATTAAACTAAAAGTTGTGTAAAAGAATGCATAAATTTATATAAGTTTGTTCCCGATAATTGTACGTTTGTCCAAGACGGGCGAGCCAGTGGTGAATGTGGCGAGGAAAAAGTCCCCAAAAGGGCATTATGAAGAAACCTCGAGACTCAAACCCACTGTCCATTCATTACAGTTTTTATCGTTGTTGTGGTGTTCGGTGATAAACGCAAACCTGTCCATACAAACTGTGGTCCTGAGCCGTTGTAGAAGAAATGTTATATACTGATATTAAATACAGCACTGGTGCACCGAAAAAACATAATTATCATTATAGGCTGTCACTAATTCAGGGAGAACACCGGTAGTTCTCTGTGAACTCAGTCATTGAGCACCCCCATAAATCCAAAATGGTATCATCCTCGTTTTATAGCACATCTGCAAAGAATCGACTCAGGAAGAACCCGAGTCGACTACCAATCGATTCATCTGAGTCAGGGTGTGTGTTGAGTGTTTTTCATATAAGGCTCCATTGACTATTAAACACATCTTGTTGGACTGTACTTTTTTACGATACTGTTAGGAAACTATTTCAGTTAGAAGCATGTTTACAAAAGATCTTTCATAATGTATCCCCTGAAGGTGTTTTAAGTTTTTTTTTGCCTCATGTAAATCTGAAATGTCTTTAATTTTAGATTTGACGGTGTCAAGAAACAAAGATGTATTTCACTCAGTAACACAATGCGGCGCTCTTGATGTGATGTTGAACGTTTGTTTTTATTTTTCAGGGATCGCAGAGACAGACACCGCTCTAAGAGCAGAGACAGCAGAGGGGACAAATCGGTCACAATCCAGGCTCCCGGAGAGCCGCTACTCGACACAGAGTCCACTCGTGGAGATGACCGGGTGAGTCAAGTGTTCAGACCAACAAAATGCACTACAAGGACATAAATCATCCCTGTTTGTAGGTTTAATGAATCTTGTGTTCAATTAGCCGACGTTGGGGCCTGAACTTAAACCCCTTTGGCACTTTCAGACATACAGTGTCATTTTTACCTGGTGTCTGTTCCCCATTGTGTTTCTTGCGGTAACGTTTCAGCATTCGTGCTTGGGGTGGTTTTAGCGTGACTAAAAAAGGGAATCCTAGTTCATTTTTAGTGTGAAAGTTTTCAGTTCTGCATCAGTTACCTTGAGGGAAGTGAATCAAACATCAAACCACATATGCTAACGACTCGGACAAAAATTATTCAAAGCTGGAGGCGATATAAAAATTGTTGGAGAGATGGCGCTGTGTTCACCTGCCCGGACTTGCTTATCTTTGCTTGTCGCTCAATCCTCAACTAGTAAATAGGACTGGAAGTTTACACTGGGACAGTTTGCGCAAAAGGAATGTTGATACGAACGCCGTCATGCCGACTATGGAGCCGCTCGAGATTCCATGTGCGCTGGAACCCTGCCACGATTGTGCCTGTGAATGTAAACGTAACTCATGTTCATGTCTGCACTCGTTCAAAGGACCAAAGTAACCCCCATGTTGTAATAGGCTTCGGTTTCCACAACACAGCCGCCCATGAATTCTTTGGACTCGGATGTATCCTCAAAAAAGCCACCAAAGTGAAGAACGTCGACGTGAGTTTATTATAGCAGCAAAAGCGGCGAGTGTTTTTCTCTGCTTGATTTTGGTGTCGTAAAATGGCCGCATAAGCAACAGGTTTCCTTAGAATCAAGCCAGACTGAAGCAGAAGTGACACCGAAAACCACTTTTTCTTTTTAAAAGGTCAACACTGTTTTTGTGCCATAGTGAAAATAGACTCGGCAAACAGACTGACTTGTTGAAGCATATTTGAAATTCTATTTTTGACAGTTGAGACTGCGAGGAGCTTGAAAAACCTTCAGTGATGTCTAAAAAAAGAAGACACGGGTGTATAAAGTGCCAGATAATTATATGCATTTAACACCTACTTGAACCAAAGAAACTGTTCGACTGAAGTGTGTGTGAATAGATGTAGTGGAGTTGCACCATGTAGAGGTCGAACAATAGTTGATTTTACTGATAGCTAGGTTGGATCGTACTTGCCGATAACCGATAAATCAATCAGTAGATTTTAAAATGTATACTGGATAAAAAAAAACAACCGCTTCATGTACAATTGGACTGAATTTTTATTACAAAAAACCTCAAATAAATAAAAAAAAAACACTACTGAATGGTGAAAATGTGCCTAATAAAATAAACATGACTATAGTCATTTTAATAAATATTGAGGGAAGTAACACTTGTAATAGATAAAAAGTAATAAATGAAAAGTTCTATCCAAAATTAATATAAAAAAACACGACACTTTAAATAAATTGCAGATGGCATCAGTGATTCGCCTCTAGGGGCCGCTTTCGTACTATATAACACGACCCGGAAAAACTATTGATATGGATTTTTGCAGGTAGTTTGTTGTCGATTAATCAGCAAAACCGGCAAATTGATTTAGTGTCAAATCTTGATATTCTTACTGGCTAACTGTCCTTACCCTAAATTTATCAGATGATCACATTAAAACAATGAAAATGTGGATTTTCACTAGTGATCTGATCTCCTTGCAGGATGATAACTGGGGTGAGACGACTACAGTCGTCACCGGAACGTCCGAGCACAGCGTCTCCAACGAAGACTTGACACGAGCTTCCAAAGAGCTAGAGGACTCGTCTCCGCTGCAGTGCAAGCGTTTCGCGGGGCCGATTCTGAGCGGCGTGCTGGGTCTCTTCGCCCTGCTCACGCCCCTCGCCTTCCTGCTGCTGCCTCAGGCGCTGTGGCGTGACACGCTGGAGCCTTGCGGCACGCCCTGCGAAGGCCTGTACGTCTCGCTCGCTTTCAAGCTGCTGGTGCTGGCCATCTCGACGTGGGCTCTGTTCCTGAAGGCCCCGCGTGCCACCCTGCCACGCTTCTTTGTCTTTCGCTGCCTGCTGCTGGCGCTTGTTTTCCTCTTTGTGGCCTCTTACTGGCTGTTCTACGGCGTCCGTGTGCTGGAGCCTCGGGAGCGGGATTACCGCGGCATCGTGGGATACGCCGTGTCTCTGGTGGATGCTCTGCTCTTTATTCAATACCTGGCGCTGGTCCTGCTGGAGGTGCGGCACCTGCGGCCCGCTTTCTGCCTCAAGGTCGTGCGCACTACAGATGGCGCCAGCCGCTTTTACAACATCGGCCATCTTAGGTACGTGTTTGGTTGTTTTAAGGAGAAAAACAGGTCCTAGATCATTGGAGAAGGATGCAGTCTGATATTAAATAGCAGTCTGATATATCAAATTAGACTTTTCTTTTTTACTCTGATGTATAAGTGGGCACCCAAATTTCCATGAATGACTGGTAGACTTACGCTTAGTCACTGAGGAAGATATAGATTTTGTTGCCACATGTTAATGTATAAAAGTGTACTGACAGTGTTTAAATCCCACTTTAAAGCAGTCAGAGTTTTAGTTACCAACTAGAAAACAATATCTGCATTTTAGAAATATATAATAATAGTAATAAGTTTTTATTTTATGTAGCGCTTTTAAAGTTTCATCTCAAAGCGCTTTCCAAGCATAAAAGAAATAGAAATACTGACATAAAATAATGACAAATACTGCTAATAATAAATATTAGTATTAAAATCTAAATAGATAAATAAAAAAAGATCACATAAAAGCTATCCTGAAAAAGTAAGTTTTAAGAGCAGGTTTTAAAACGCTGAAAGGTTCTCGGCGAGCCTAATCTCAGTGTGGAGGGAAATGTCCACAGGATCGGTTCATGCGAGGAAAAAGCCTGATCACCCATAAAGGGTAGGAGGAACAACTAAAATCGGAGGAGCGGAGATCACTCCTTGGAGTGCAGACAGTTTAAATTTGTCAAATAATAATGTGCCATCCCATGTAGCATAAGAATTTTAAAACCTGTACAGACTCCAAAACCGGAAAAATATGCTCACAAGACCTAGTCTTTTTCCGAATCCTGGCATCTGGTCATTGGAAATGGAATGTTTGGAGCACTACTGAAACCTATTCCTGTCTTTTTATATTCTCATTGGCTCACTACATTAAAGAAATTATTAGTGTATAAAGGATCTTCACTGCAATTCACTCTCTGACCACTGGAGGGAGTATACAACCACTTATATCTCACTTATGTGACACACTCGATCAACGTTATAAACTTTATGTTCATGATAAGGAGACCTTCTGATGATGATGATGATGATTTTTTTTTTTTTTTTTTTTTTTTTATTGTAAATGTGTTCTGTTCCAGTATCCAGCGAGCTGCAGTGTGGGTATTGGATCAATACTACAGTGACTTTCCCGTCTATAATCCAGCTCTCCTAAACCTGCCCAAGTCTATCCTCTCCAAAAAGATGTCTGGCTTCAAGGTGTATTCCCTTGAAGGTGAGCAAACATGAGCAGATTTTTTTTTTAAGGATCTGTGTAATTGGTTGTGTGTAAGACATCTCATGGAAATGAACTGGTTTTACTCTTAGCACCACATTAGCCCAAAAAAAATGGTTTTGACGTAATGTTTAATTGTAAAATAACCGCTTTTCTGAAGAAACCGACATTTCTTAACTCTTGTGGTTTTTAGTTGTAACGGCAGTTATCAATAGCTACATTTTGTGCAACTGCCACACTTTCATCACAGGAAGTTTATTTATATATATATATATATATATATATATATATATATATATATATATATATATATATATATATATAGATGGGTGGGGGTGTGCATATATACACATGTTTCAGTTAAATTACATGGCACTTGTGTATCTTGTGAACATATTGATGATAGTTTTCACATGCTTTCATCATGTACCAATATTTCACACTTAAGTTTCCGTACACATCCTACACAGCTCATTCTACCACATGGCATTTACTCTGCATTGCTATTGCAAGATTTTTATAGAAGGTTTCAGTTGAACATGAGCACATTTCGTGGTAAGAGTTCAGTGGACTTCTCCCCCCAGCCCACCACGGAAGTGTGTTTCGGCATGCGGCTTAGAACAGAAAACGTGCGTTTAAAATTATCTATAAGGTTCTTTGGCGAGAAAATGGTGGTAAAAATAGTGTACAAATCATTAGACCCACCCTCACAAGCTGGAAAAAAAAGATCCAAAAAGTCCCAGTGTGCCTTCTATATTATCAGTAAGTGCAATGACGCTTCAGAAAATGTGGATGTGAGACAGCAATTTGTCATTTCCCCAAAACCAGACTCTCTTTTTTTACATGTGGTAAAGTGTGTGTTCTCTACCGATTAAACACTAAATTAACATTGCTGTCTGTGCAGGAAATGGTGGCTTATTATTTATTATGAATAAAATGTGTTTCAGCAGTAAATATGAGGGCTACAAGTACCACTGTACCGTCTTGCTCTTGTTCATTATTATCTCAATCTCTTAAGTGATCACACTACATCTCAGTTTAGAGACAAACTAATACATTTTTTGCTCCTTCACAGAAAACAGCACCAATAACTCGACCGGCCAATCCCGGGCGATGATCGCAGCAGCCGCACGCAGACGTGACAACTCCCATAACGAGTACTATTACGAGGAAGCCGAGATGGAGCGGCGGATCCGCAAACGCAAGGCCAGGTGAGGGTCGTTCCGCCTTCCGACTCTTAATTACGGCCTGATGCGGTGGTTATTGCTCCGTGATCAGCCCCGCTTAAGAGCATGCTTGTGTGTTTGGTGCATTAGGCTGGTAGTGGCCGTAGAGGAAGCCTTCACACACATCAGGCGACTCCAGGAGGACGAGGCGGCCGTGACCCCTAAGCACCCGCGCGAGGTGATGGACCCCCGCGAAGCTGCCCAGGCCATCTTCGCACCCATGGCACGTGCCATGCAGAAGTACCTGCGCACCACACGGCAGCAGCCTTATCACAGCATGGAGAGCATCATCTCGCACCTGCAGTTCTGCATCACGCACAACATGACGCCCAAAGTGAGTCTATTATAATAATAATAATAATAATAATAATGAAACCCATTTGTATACAGAATTCCGACTATAGAAATGTGGGAATTCTATAGAATATAGAATGATCAAAAGAATTCAACATATAAAGGAGAGGTAGTTTATCAATACCCATCAGCATGATTACACGTGTTCATACAAAAGTTCATAAACAAGAAGTTCATATTTAGAGACGTGTGGTTTTGAAACCTCATCGCCTGTTTTCTGTCTCCGAGCAACACGATGGCGTTTGATGGCGTTTCGTTCCCTAATGAATCAACCCTTTAAAAAGATTCTGTATCATCTCAGTGACTCGCTTATCAGCGCTGACTTGCTGCTTGCGGTTTTAATTTCACACTTAAAGCATCCTCTCGTTTTACTCAACCGTTAAATTTCACGATTAAACTTATGTTCAAAACGATATTCATGCATTTGTAACTGCAGGTTAAAGCATCACGTCCCTCCGAGCTGCGTTAAACGGTGTGTGAGTGCGTCTAAATGCCACTTCACCTTCTGTTTTCTCTTCGTTGCAAAGATGATCGAGATATTGTCAATATCGCACCCCTTTACTGTCATGTGGCAGCACTGTGTGTGTGTGTGTGTGTGTGTGTGTGTGTGTGTATATATTATATATATAATTTATTTATTTATTTTGTCCCACTATATTTCCAGAAGTATTGGGTCACCTGACCTTTCCTGCCATATGTGGTTCTTTCCAAACTGTCTAATGCGCTATAATAAAATTTTGCATTCGCTCCAACTTGGAAACCGAAACCTGTTCTAGCATGACAATGCCCCTGTGCACAAAGTGAGCTCCTTGAAGATCTGGTCTACATGCTTTGGAGAGGAAGATCTCTGCTATAAAGCACTGATCTCATCCCTACTGAACACCTTTGTGATGAATGTCAAGTCAAGTCAAGTCAAGTTTATTTGTATAGCGCTTTTCACAACAGACATTGTCTCAAAGCAGCTTTACACAAATCAACAGTGATGGTGAATAGTGTGAATTTGTCCCTGATGAGCAAGCCGTGGCGACTGTGGCAAGGAAAAACTCCCTTAGATGTTATGAGGAAGAAACCTTGAGAGGAACCAGACTCAAAAGGGGAACCCATCCTCATCTGGGTGACATCAAGAGTTTGATCATAAATCTTTCAACAATACAGAACACTGGACAGTGAGAACTAACATGATTACTGGAGTATAAGATTATAAGTGATGTTCTTTCTGCAGTCTTATACAGTCTATATGGTTAGTAGCTCCGAGTTTTATGAGCTCAGCATTTGTGGTCACCACAGATCCAGCATCAGCTTCTCCATGCCAGAGCCTTTAAACACTCCAGGAGGTCCAATGTCAAAACTCCACACATGTAGCGGGATCCAAATGGCAATGGTACGTCTCTAGATGGTTCGGGATGTTTGTGAGTTCGGCATCTACTTCTTCAAAGGTCCGTAATCATCACGAGGTGGGAGGTGACTGGAGCTGGCCAAACCTCAGGGTGTCTCGGGATGGGGAGAGAAAGAGAAGCAGTGGAGAGGAATTAGCGTAGCTGCTGTTCATGATATTAACAGCACAAGTTGATAATGTGCATGTGATCAGATGTTCTGGAGCACAAGGTTATGATGTGATGTGTGTTATGTGTAGGCTTTGCTAAAAAGATATGTTTTTAATCTACACTTAAACTGGGAGAGTGTGTCTGAGCCCCGAACACCATCAGGAAGACTATTCCAGAGTTTAGGAGCTAAATGTGAAAATGCTCTACCACCTTTAGTGGACTTTGCTATTCTAGGAACTACTAGAAGCCCAGAGTTTTGAGATCTCAGGGAGCGTGGCGGATTGTAGTTAAAAGACTGGAGAGATACATGGGAGCCAAACCATTTAGTGCTTTATATGTGAGTAGTAGTAGTTTGTAGTCTATTCGAAACTTAACAGGAAGCCAATGTAGGGACGATAAGATCGGGGTTATGTGATCATATTTTTTTGACCTTGTAAGAACTCTGTCTGCTGCATTCTGGACTAACTGAAGCTTGTTTATTAATGATGCAGGACATCCACCTAGTAACGCATTACAGTAGTCTATTCTGGAGGTCATGAACGCATGGACAAGCTTCTCTGCATCGGATATAGACAACATATTTCTTAGCTTAGAAATATTTCTAAGGTGAAAGAAGGCTGTTTTTGTAACTTGATTGATGTGATTTTTGAAAGACAAGTCGCTGTCTAAAATAACACCCAGATCTTTTACCGTTGAACTAGCGGTTACAGAACATCCGTCTAAATGCAGGTTGAGATGCTGGAGCGTCTGTATACTAGTTTTTGGGCCGATGAGCAAAATCTCAGTCTTATCAGAATTTAAAAGTAGAAAGTTATGGGTCATCCAATCTCTTAGTTCCTTAACACACTCAGTTATCCGGGTTAATTGAGCTGTATCGCCTGGTTTAGATGAAATATATAGCTGAGTATCATCAGCATAACAATGGAAGCTAATTCCATGCCTTCTAATAATATTTCCTAACGGAAGCATGTATATTGTGAAGAGCAGGGGTCCTAGAACTGAACCTTGCGGCACGCCATAATTTACTTGCATGAATGTGAACGCTGACAGCACCCCAGGTCTCCTCGCCTACATCAGTACCTGCCTTTCATAACACCCTTGTGGCTGATGAACACAAAAATCCATAATCTAGTGGAACATCTTCCCAGAAGAGTGGAGGGAATTATAAGAGTAAATTGGGATTAAATATGGAATGCAATGCACCAAAATCACATACCGTACTTATGACCAGGTGTCCCAATACTTTTGGAAATATATACACACTTTGTAGAAATTTATTTTGGCAGCTATAAACCTGTTCCTCTTTTATGTGTAATGCTGTAACTGAAAGTTTTATTACAGGCCAATTCTACAGATTTTTATCAGCCATGACACTCTAACATCCCATAAAGATGCTTAAAACGTATCAGAGCTCACAGGCAGATTGCATGGTCTTCTGTGATGTAACGCTGAACGTTCTTCATTCTTCTCGCCATGCTTCAGGCCTTTTTGGAGCGTTACCTGATGGCCGGTCCCACCATGCAGTACCAGCGGGAGAACGGCAGGGGACGCCAGTGGACCCTGGTCAGCGAGGAACCTGTGACGTCGTCCCTGCGTCAGGGCCTCGTGTTTTCTCTCCGACGCCTCGACTTCTCCCTCGTCGTCACGGTGACCGCTCTTCCCTTTTTGACGTTGGGAGAAGAGTTCATTGATCCCAAGAGTCACAAATTTGTTATGAGGCTGCAGTCTGAGACGTCCGTGTAGGAGGTGTACAAAGTGAAGAGGAAGAAGGCTCATGGTCAAAAGGGGAAAGCACCACTTCTTATTTTTTTTTTTTTTTTTTTATCTCTGAGCCTTTTTTTTTGTTATTATTATTCTCTTTTTGTTTTATTTGTTTCTAACAGTTCGTAGACATTTCAGATTTGAGTTCCTGCAAACCCGCATTTCCTACGACGACACCAAGATGGTGTCACTGTGCAGAGCTGAGGGCCTTCAGAAAAGAAGTTGCTTAATAGAGATGTTTTTGCAACACCCACAGTGAAACTGCTGATCTTGCTGAGCTGTGGGGGCAAAGTGTCAAATCCCCAGACCAAGTGTCCTTTATTTCAGCAACAAGTTTGCAAACACTTTTTTCTTTTTTTATATATAGGTCAAACGCACTGCGGACTGTAGATGCATCAGTTTATAGCTGTAAAGACTTTATATCGGTGATCGAGTTTGCTGTTTGGTTTGGATTCACTCTGCATACGATTAAACAAAACGAACGCTAAAATTAACGTCTTTAAAACGTCGTTTTTATATCGTTTAGTCGCCAGGCAGAAACGAGCCGAAAACACTCACTGGGGTTTTTTTTTTTGTTGCCGATTTTGTTTTCTTGTCGAAAAAACCAGAAACATGTTTTTGCAATACTCCAGATCTGTGCTTCACCTCACTTAAACAGCTCACATCTGAAATTTAAGTCTCGATGTGATTCATTTCTTGCAGACGAGGCGATTAAAAGTTTCCCGCTGCAGTCAAACGCCTTTATTCTCACGTGCTGATATACTAGGATTCTATTCAAATACACTCAACACTTGTGTGTGTGTGTGTCTGTGTAAAAAGAAAAAATGTGCCGTCAGAAAATGAATCATCGAACGTTCAAGCAGCTCTGTTTTCCTGCCACAGGTTGCCAATGGCAACAGTGTAGTGAATATAAAGTGAAACATAAAAGCTAAACCGTTTTTCCCGAGTAATCGAGTGAATCAAGGCGGGCGGTTGGTTGGTTGGTTGGTTGGTTGGAATCAGCTGCTTCCTAGACCTCAATGGCAGCGAATCGTAGCCTCTCTTTTTTAACACTACTGTAATGATGAACCTCTCTACTGTGCTTTACATCAAACTTGTCTACAGATTCATCATTACAACTAATATGTTTACTCTCACGTTTACTCTTCTCATGAACTGGAAACACTCCATACGTCGCCCATGTGTGTAAATAGCAGCCCCGTGTCACAGGGGCTCATAAAAAACGCGTCTGTCCTCTAGAGAACGTGTTCACCCTCGAAACGCCGACGCTGCTACTCTTAGCATTATGCAAATGAGATCAGGACTGCGTTCGCCTTCACTCCTAATGACTCAATGTTTTAGAGTGGGTTTTTTCATCTAAATAAATAAAGGGGCCTTTTTTTGTTGTTGGGGAAAAAAAAAACGAAACAGTGCTTCATGCAACTACTAAAGATTCCTCCGAATAAGGAAGGAAAGTGTTGGGTAATTTTTGTAAGTCAGAAGGTTGTCAATCATGTGACTTCTGTTTGTGTAAAACTACAGCTCAGGTCCGTGTGTGTCAGAGCGGAAATTCACGTCACGTTCGTTTTGGACACAGAGGAGCAAGAAACTTGTGCTGGTCTGCCTTACAATTCAAACAAATCCCTTTACCAGCCTCGCACCGCATGCTGAGGCCTTTAGCACACACTACACTTTTTATACATGTATTTTGGCAGCTGTAAACCTGTTCCTCTTTTTTTGTACATAAATAAAATGTCCATTTCTTTTTATTTTTTTTTAAAGAACATTTTTATTGCTGTGGGAGACTGAAAGTTTTATTACATGTAGGTTGTTTTTAAAAGAACCTCAGAGTTCTTCTTTAGGCCTAATGCATGCACATAGGTAATGAAGTTTTGTAACATTTGTACTCTTCACCTTGTTCTTTTAAAATGAAGCTAAGCCTTTAACCCTTTTTTTTTTTTTTACATTTCCCAAAAGAAAAACAGAAAATCCTGAAATAGTGTGTTGTAAAGAGATTTGTAGATTTTGTTATTGTGTGAATTTTCTTTTTGTATTATTTTGATAATTTTAGAACTAAAAATGTTACAGGCTTTTTAAATAAATGATCTTGACTTGGTTTACAAATTTGGTATTTATTAGTGTTTCTTTTTTTTTTTTAATGGACCCTAAATTTTGGTCAATGGATTTCAGATGTGTGTGTGTGTGTGTGTGTGTGTGTGTGTGTGTGTGTGTGTGTGTGTGTGTGTGTGTGTGTGTGTTTTATATATATATATATATATATATATATATATATATATATATATAATATAACAACAGTTTTATCTGTAAGAATCGCTCACTAGTACAAGATGGAGTTCTCTCAGTAACACTTGCTCTATAGTTTGTGTGTAACTGTGGTCCTCTACCCACATCCTCATCTTCACTTCCGCTGCAAATTGAGGTCCATCTAGGGGCAACAGTTCGAAGTGTCTTGACAGAACACCTAAAATTGCCTTATTTGTCGATGGTGAATACATGGTTGTATATTTGATCTATTTTGCACCTGTTAATAAAAGGCTCAAGTAGCTGAACAATAGTCAAAAGGTTATTTGCAGTGTACTTTGATACATTGTGTAGTCTGGAGTAGACATACGTGCACTGTAGGTAGTTCCTTTCTGAAACTCTTCTAACGGGTGCTATAACTGGGTGTTCCCTACTGCAAACGACGCAGATCTGTTTGTGCAACATCCGTTTTTGACACCATTTCGTTTTTCAATCTGTAACATTTTCTTACGTTTCATTGCACATCGACTTTCCAACATTTAAGAATTTGTGCCCGTAAATGTCAGTTCACTACTCATCTGTTTGCACGATTCTTTTTCTTAATTACTTAACTGTTTAGTTATAATGACAAATTCATCTCGATTTTGTACACTGCATTAATCAGGACCTGCTTTAAAGTTTGGATGCGGTGCTGCTATGACTTTAATGAGATGTAACTAGTCATTTAATATGATTGCCTTTCTGTCTTTTTACATCTCGGTGCAGTCTCGTCTTCCCTTCATTCATTTCTCATAAAATAAGGGTGTTTTCCTAGTGTGTCCAAGACCCATGGTTGAGCCTGAGGCATTTTGAGACGTAACTTTTGTTATGACTAACAATGCCTTTGCTCTTTACAGTGTTGTGTATGGTGGTGATTTTCCATGAGGGTATGTTAAACATTATATTTTAAAATCTGTAAGTAGCTACTTTAAAATTAATAAAATATAGCAGAAAGATAGAACCATAAATATTGCGTCGGTTGCCGTATCAAATAAGAAACCTTTTTTTGATTCATGACTATATTTAGTAACCGACATATTGCTGACATCAAATAAATTGGAATATTTTGAGCTCAGTCCACAACAGCTAGTCAAAAACAGAAGTAATAGCACATTGCAACCCTACTGTGGGCATGCATGACCAAAAAAAACGTTGCTCCCAAATCATATACATAATAATAATAATAATAGCTTCCCAGCAAAAGGAAACTCGAGTCAACCATGACTCAAAGCTCAATCTTTTTCTGTCAATGTTAACTTGCATATACTTCTTCTTCTTCTTTTGGCTGCTCCCATTAGGGGTCACCACAGCGGATCATCCGTCTCCATACCACCCTGTCCTTCCTCTTTCACACCAACTACCTGCATGTCTTCCCTCACCACATCCATTAACCTTTCCTCCTACCTGGTGGCTCCATCCTCAGCATTCTCCTACCAATATAACTCATGTCCCTCCTCTGCACATGTCCAAACCATCTCAATCTCGCCTCTCTCACCTTGTCACCAAAACATCCTACATGCGCTGTCTCTCTAATAAACTCATTTCTAATCTTGTCCATCCTCGTCACTCCCAACGAAAACCTCAACATCTTCAGCTCTGCTACCTCCAGCTCCACCTCCTGTCTTTTACTCAATACCACTGTTTTTAAACCATACAACATCGCAGGTCCCACCACAGTCCTATAAACTTTTCCTTTCATTCTTGCAGATACCCTACTATCACACATCACTCATGCCACTCTTCTCCACCCACTCCACCCTGCCTGCACTCTTTTCTTTACTTCTCTAACACACTCTCCATTACTTTGCACTGTTGACCCCAGGTACCTGAACTCCTCCACCTTCTCCACCTCTTCTCCTGCAACCGCACCACTTCACTGCCCTCCCTCTCATTCACACACATGTACTCTGTCTTACTCCTACTGACTTTCATTCCCCTTCTCTCCAGGGCATATCTCCACCTCTCCAGGCTCTTCTCAACCTGCTCCTACTCTCACCACAAATCACAATATCATCCGCAAACATCATAGTCAGGAGACTCCTGTCTGACCTCGTCCGTCAACCTGTCCATCACCACTGCAAACAGGAAAGGGCTCAGGGCCGATCCTTGACGCAGTCCAACCTTCACCCTGAACAAGTCTGTCCTTCCTACTGCACACTTCACTGCTGTCACACTGTCTTCATACATGTCCTACATGACCCTCACATACTTCTCTGACACAACTGACTTCCTCATACAATACCACAACTCCTCTCTTGGCACCCTGTCATACGCTTTCTCCAAATCCACAAATACACAATGCAATTCCTTCTGTCCTTCTCTATACTTCTCCATCAACATCCTTAAAGCAAATAAGGCATCTGTGGTGCTCTTCCTCGGCATTAAACCATACTGTTGCTCACAGATGGTCACCTCTTCTCTCAGCCTGGCTTCCACTACTCTTTTCCATAACTTCATGGTGTGACTGATCAACTTAATTCCCCTGTAGTTACTGCAGGTCTGAACACCTCCCTTATGCTTAAAGATAAAAAACTCCACTGCCATCTCTCCTAAACATCTCCACGTATCTACAGGTATGTCATCTGCTCCAGCCGACTTACCCCTCTTCATCCTCTTAATCGCTGCTCTCACTTCCCCATTACTAACCTTATCCACTTCCTGCTTTACTAACTCTACATCATCCAACCTTCTCTCTCTCTGATTTTCCTCGTTCATCAGCTGCTCAAAATACTCCTCCACCTTCCCAACACACTCTCCTCACTAGTCAACACATTTCCATCTCCATCCTTTATAACTTGCAGCACATCCTTCCCAGCTCTGTCTCTCTGTCTGGCTAATCAGTATAAATCCTTTTCTCCTTCCTTAGTGTCCAACCTCTTATACAGCTCCTCATATGCCTTTTCCTTGGCTTTCGCCACATCCTCTTTACCTGCTGCCGCATCTCCTTGTACTCCTGCCTACTTTTCTCATCACTCTGTCTATCCCACTTCTGTTTTGCCAACCTCTTTCTCCTTATGCTCTCCTGCACTTCCTCATTCCACCACCACATCTCCTTGTCTTGCTTTCTATTTCCAGATGTCACACCAAGTACTTTTCTAGCTGCCTCCCTCATCACTCCTGCAGTAGTTTCCCAATCACTCAACACCTCTTCACCACCACCGAGCCCCTGTCAGACCTCTTCCCTGAACCTCACACTACACTCTTCCTCCTTCAGTTTCCACCATCTTATTCTTCTTTCAGTCCTCACTCTCCTCCCTTCTTCTTTGCCTCCAAAACCATCCTACAGACCACCATCCGATGCTGTCTAGCTACACTGTCCCCTGCCAACACCTTACAGTCTCAATCTCCTTCAGGTTGCATCTCCTGCATAGCACATAGTCCACCTGTGTGCACCTTCCTCCACTCTTATCGTCACCCTATGATCCTCCTTCTTCTTAAAATAAGTGTTCACCACTGCCATTTCCATCCTTTTAGCAAAATCTACCACCATCTGCCCTTCCACATTCCTCTCCTTAAAACCATACCTACCTCATCACCTCTGTTCCCTTCACCTACATGCCCATTAAAGTCTGCCCCAATCACCAATTGTTCTTTCCTAGGTATACTATCTACCACTTCATCTAATTCACTCCAGAATCTTTCCTTCTCCTCCATCTCACAGCCAACTTGTGGAGCATAGGCACTGATGACATTTATCATCATCCTTCAACTTCCACCTTCACGATCATCAGAAACTCTCTTCACCTCCACTACACTCTTACTGTACTCTTCCTTCAGAATCACCCCTACACCATTTCTCTTTCCATCCACACCATGATAGAACAGTTTGAACCCACCTCCTATGTTCCTGGCCTTACTCCCTTTCCACTTGGTCTCCTGCTCACACAACATATCTACCTTTCTCCTCTCATATCATATCATATCATATCATATCAGCTACCTCTCTCCCTTTACCAGTCATAGTACCAACATTTAAAGTACCAACCCGAACCTCCACTCTCCTACACACTCTCCTTTCCCTGCCGTCTCTGTAGACTTCTTCCTCCTCTTCTCCTCCTTCGGGCCAACAGTAGCCCAATTTCCATCGGTACCCTGTCAGCTAATGATACCTGTGGCGGTCGTTGTTAACCCGGGCATCGACCGATCCGGTATGAAATTTTCATTTGTCATCCGCATATTTGATTTGGCACATGTTTTACGCTGGATGCCCTTCCTAACGCAACCATCCCCATTTATCTGGGCTTGGGACCGGCACTAAGAGTGAACTGGCTTGTGCCTCCCTAATGGCTGGGTTGTTAACTTGCATATACAATTTTCCATATTTTCCATAATTTGTAAAGCTGTACCTGTCAGTCTAAAGCAGGGGTCACCAACCTTTTTGAAACAGAGCTATTTCTTGGGTACCGATTAATGGGAAGGGCTACCAGTTTGATACACACTTCTGAAATAACAAATTTGATCAATTTACCTTTAATTATATGTTATTATTAATAATTCATTATATTAATCTATAAATAGTCATCTATATTTTAATATTGTCATTTTTAAATTCATACCAATGCAAGTGTGATTTTGTCAGGGAGCCACCAGCCACGCCTTCCTCCAAGGCTCTAGCTCTCACTCAGCCCCTCCCTGCTCTAATCACCTTCACCTGTTCCCATTACCTTTCCCCTTTATAAGGTCCCGATTTCACCTCACTCACAGTCGGATTGACTCATTGCCATAAGAGATCTACCAGACTTCCATGCGCCTGGCTCCACCTCGTAGTAAGCGCTCAAGATAGGTTTGCTTTAAACGGTTCACATTGACGATCATCCCTGGACTACCCGCGGTACGGATTCTAGCCACGTTACGGATTCTACCCGCTCTCCGATTTGTACTTCTCCACAAGCTTCTGCCTTGTATATATTCAGACTAAATAAAGACAAGGTGTTTAACCATACTCCGGTTTTCGACTCTTGGTCTATCCGTGACAGATTAAAAAAAGAATAGCAACAGCTCACTGGTAAGTGGTGCTATGGTGAGCTATTCTTAGAAAAGGCCTGTTGGTGACCCCTGCTCTAAAGACTGTTTCTTGTGAAGACTGTGTTATAAGATGATGTGAATTAGGCTTAACAAATACCGTGCTGTGGAAAAGGCATCTTGGATCTTCTAAATCACATTTGGCATTTAAGTATTCTTAAATCACTGTCTAATAACCAGCTTCATTGTTGGTCTTTTATGTCCATGATTTGCAAATGACCAGATGGGGAGAGAGAGAGAAAACCATAATATTAAATCCATGTATAATCTATGTCAAAATGGTTGATCTCTCTTTTTGGTTGATTTAATCTAATGTATTAGATACCCTAAAATTAGTAGAACACAATAATGTAAGAGTAGCCCAATCTCTTTGCCTCCACCTGCATTATAAACCATTAACTAATAACTTTCAAAATTCATACTAATATTTTTATAATATATGAACTCATACAGATAAATCTACAGCTAGCTACATCTTTATATTTGCTGAATAAACAGGGATTGTGAACAGGTGTGGCAGTAATCAGGCCTGGGTGTGACTAGCGAAATTGAATTCAGGTGTGATAAACCAGTTTTAACAGGGGGGAAAACACTTTTTTTTTTTTACATAGGACCATGTAGTTTTGGATTTTGTTTTTCCTCAATATCAAAAACTTGTTCACTTTTACTAATATTTAAATTAGTAATTAGTCTGATGATCGGAAACATTAAAGTGTGACAAACATGCAAAGAAAACAAAGAAGGGGGCAAACACTTTTTCACACCACTGTATGTAATGAAGTTTTGTAACATTTGTACTCCTCACCTTGTTTTTTTTAAGTGAGGCTAAGCCTTTAATCTTTTTGGGGGTTCCCCCCCAAAAAAAGAAAAAAGAAAATCCTAAAAAATACCTTCTCCCCACACAGGCACTCTTGTTTTTGCTCAAATCTACATGTCTGCTATAAGTGTACAAGACTGCATCTAACATATAGAATAAATAGGTTGTTATTCAAATTGCACCAGTTAAAACTTAAAACGTCACAAACTTTCAGAGGAAAAACAAATCAAGTCAACAAATACTTCATAAAAAATCCACCTGTTTGAACATCTGCAATTTTGCAACACTGGTGATGCTTCCCCTAACATATGACAATTACATAACCAGACAGCATGAGAGGTAACACGTGTATGCATATTTATTAACTTCACATTTAAACCCAATATTTTCCTAACAAAAAGTTTCTAAAGTAAACACGTTATTTTTATTTGATTTGCTGCAGGTTTAAGAAAAAATAACTAAATACATATTACAATAACAGAGCAAAAACCAAATCAAATGGAAAAACATCTTGAAAATAATCTTTGTATCCTGGGCAAATTTCTCATCCAGTTCATACATATCGTAGGATTAGCTTTAAAAGAAGATATAAAAACAATTAGCAATCTAAAAATTATATAAAAGATATAACATTTCAAAATATATATGCATTTATCTCTCACCTTTACACCAGCGGTATAACAGTAACACTATGGGGATAGCTATGAGAGCTATGATGAACAATGCAAGCCAAATGCAACTGCAGCAGCTGGTATTTGGATCTAGAATTAAAAGACATCACATTTTTAAACACTGTATTTACAGAGTATCTGTTAACCTTATACACAATATTTTAATTTGAAATTGTCTATACAGTAGCTATACATTGCTGTCCAAATGAAATTGGATGCAAGCTTCAAAATAAGCACACTTGCATGGCAAATTGTACATGTACATTGCGGTTATTTGTGCATGTTATCCTCTTTTTATTATAGTGTAAGTCTATATCATTTATAAACTGTGAAAATTAGATTTAAAATGGAAACCATCTACTGTATGGATGTTAGATACATTTCTAATGTTACGTACATGATGTAAAACTGTTTATATAAGAAATGGAAAGTATAAGAAAAGCATTAAGGAAAACCCGATATTTTTGTGATAAATGTAGAAATTGTACCTAGACATTGTAAATTCCTCTGGCTCGACTTATTGTGATTTCCATCTGTAGCAATGCAGGAGAAGTTTACGGATCTGTTGCTGAAGGATGTCCACATCACAGACTCTCCGGTGGCATTAGCACTACTACTATAGAAGTGCTCACTGAAGCCATGCTCAGGTTTCCACAAGAGAGAAATGTGAATGCTAAGTATTGAACACTTCAGTGAGATTATGCATTTGCCTTTATCCATACAACTGTGCAGCACTGTTATTTCAGGCTCAGGGATTTGTTCTGCATATAAAAACACAAAAATTCAGAATCTGATATCAAATATCTATTAGCCAGCACAAAGGTCAGTTAAATTCTTTTGAAAAGCCTCTTACATCAACTGTTGTTTATTTATTTTTGTTGTTAATTTTGATTTAACGCAAAACCTTCTAGCTATCTTTTAATGGCCCTTGCAATGCATATTCAGCCAGAATAATAAATTCATGTTTGTGTAACTTTTATAAGTTATAATGTATATTGTAAACTTATGGCATGTATAGTGATAATAGTGATTATGATTCTTCTATCTTGCACCAGAATGTGTTTGTGAAATATTGAGATGACAGGGTGGTTAGCAAACTGATTATATTTAACTTCAGGCTAATGAATTCTGTGGCCTAACAGGCCTAGTACAGTTTCAGTACTAGAAAAGTTTGAAACTTATTTGTGTGGATGTGTTCAGATGTCTTGCTCCTTTGTCGGTGTACTAATGCAGTTTTCAAAAAATGACATTTTCCTTTAACCTTCAGAGGTTACAAAGCCAGTGACCTCTATATCAAAAATACATACTGTATGGCGCTAGAGAGAGAGCAAAATGTGTGAAATTGAATCGAATTTAAACCTGACAGTATGTATTGGGCAGATTCACAGGATTCTATTGTGAATTATATAGTGTGCCATAGACCCTATTCACATAGTCCAAAACCTAGGAGGAGAATCACCTCTGGCTGATGTACAAAAGGCATAAACTGCTGTGTACAGCTCACACTATTGCCACAGTGGTGCTAACAAAAATTGCAATTTTAGCACTACCTTTGTGGACCACTGGAAAGCACATGGCCACAGTGAAGAGTGTAAGAATGAAGCACAGATTAAAAACAGATAATCACTATGGCTCCTATCTTTATCAGAGGAGATGGGATAGGACAAACAAGGTGTTGTGTTCATTCTACAAACAAAGTAAGCTGAAAATTACAGACAGCAAAGGAATAGGCTAACAATTAACCACAGAGTAAAACAACACACTTATTGCAGTCTTGAAGAGATAATGGATATCTGTGACTAACTTTGGAGGATAGGTTACCCTTAGCTACAACCTTAGTTATAAGTAGAGGTGGACTGTAACAAAGTTGTTTCAAGTATTTGTACTTTACTGAAGTATTTCCATTTGGGGAGACTTTCACTTTTACTTCTCTACATTTCAAAGTCAAATATTTCACTTTTTACTTAACTACATTTCACAAAATCAGTTGTTCCTATTTATAAGTGAATAAAAACTTGTGAAGCACACAGCAAGCCACCAATTAGGATGAGCGCACGCTGTGTTTTAAACTGCTTTTGATTGCTGCTTGGCAGTGGCGGATTTAAGTGACATGGGCAGACGCCCAGAGCGGCATCTTGCCGTGGGGTGGCACGGGGTATAAAAAAAATCAATTGTAATTTATATATATTGTATGTATGTATTTTTTTTTTTACCACTCATTTGCACAGTTGCATCAAAAAAACAGCTATAAACCCTAAGGAATCCAAGTCAGAAAAAGGAAATAAGTGTGTGTGTGTGTGTGTGTGTGTGTGTGTGTGTGTGTGTGTGTGTGTTTTATTAACAAATTGGTGTGCTGAGCTTGCCAGGTTACTAATAAAGATACAATTAAGGTGAAATATTTACTATTAATATGGACTTTAAGCAGCACCACATTTTTCATTGTAAAACTGACAGTTAAGATAATAATTCTTACCTCGAACAGAAAGCCTGACTCTGCTGGTGTTGTCATTGTTTTCACTGTTTTCAATGTGAACGGTGTATTCCATTGAATCAGTAGCTTTTAACTTTGTAATTTTTAAATCTCCTGACTTTATGTTGAGCTCAAGTCGACCTTTGAATTGTGCCACCCTTTCAACTTTCAGGACATTGTTTTCAAAGGTTGCAATTAGGGTAGAATTCTTATAAATTGACCACTGAATATTTTTTATATCCCATGATGGATCAACATGTGGTCTCAGGAAAACTGACTCGCCTATATAGCCAATAACACTGTTCACATCCTCACCACTGGCTGTGGAAAAAAACATGAAATCCAACATAAAAAACTTACTTAAGTTTGAGGAAATCACAGTAGTAAGACAAATATTAAAAGCTTAGCTTGTTTTACTCAGTAGTTCATACATCTCTTCAGCATCCACTCTTCCACATTAATTATAAACTATTGTCAATCATACATTTGGTAAATAAGAAAAGTTAATAACAACAATGTTCATTATAATATTTACCCTACCTTGCTGGAAAAACACCACCATACAGATTAACTGAAAGGCCACACCTTGAAGCATTACTTATTAAAAACTTAGATAACACAGGCTAACTCTGTACACCACCAGTCGCATTTCCGACTCGTCACTCGATTTTAAAATCAAACATAGACAAATATCATATTAACTATGTTCTTTAAATGACTGCTTTTTTTTCCTACTAAACAAATTTTATATTTTAGAACTGCAAATATCAAGCCAAAAAAGAGAAATGCTTTCCGTCTCTTAGTGTGACTAAAAACAGGAAATCGTTTGCTTCCTTTTTTTTTTTAAAAAAAATGTTGACTTGTTATAGGCTGTTGAGACATGTGACGTGTCATGTAGTTTCTTGTTATGAGCGACTTCCAATGAAGGGGCTCAAAATCAGCAGCAAAAATTTCCGAACAACAAGGCCTCTGGAGCTGAAGGACCTGGACAACTTGCCATAATTAATGCAACAATGAATTCTGCACTCTACCAGGAAATCCTGAAGGAGAATGACATGCCATCAGTTCATGACCTTATTCCCAAATACACTTGTGTTATGCAGTAGGACAATGATTTACACACCAGTAGGTTCATCTCTGAACCATGCAAATTGTTACAGTATCTAAACTACAGTACAGTTACAGTAACTAAAACTCTCTGGGGTCTTATACCAGGGGTCTTCAACAAAAATTGCTTGAGCTCCAGTGAATGAACCCTCTTCGCCAGATGAGATCCATGCAAAAACATGAATTGATGCTTTTTTTGCCAGACTAAAGAAATGAGTGTAGACAACATTTTTATTGGACACATTATAAATGAATAAAAAAAGGAAAAATAAAAGATAAAGAAAAGAAAAAGCTAAAGTGCTTTTGTTTCTGCTGAACTGAGATTAGGGATAATAAGTAATGAATGCATGCCTCACTGGGAAAAAACCCAACAACAACTGGAAAGCTTATATCACATTTTAACTTCACACATAATGTTTCTTCCTAACTAAATGTATCTAGTGTTTAATATTGCTCTCGTCTATGCTTCAAGTTGCATTTTTAAAATATCATCAGCAATATCATTCAGAAACAAAAATAAAGTGCCAGTGTTGGAAAAGTGCAAGAAACCCTTTAGTTGTTCATTTTGTACAGTTCTTTTGGGTCCATAATGGGTCCATTGGGTCCAAATATAATTAACCTAAAATTAAAATAAAATAAAATAATCGGTTAGGCTGAACTAAGTTGAAATTAAAAGATGGAAGCATCTCGAAAAACTTTTTTAGCATTGTTTTTAGAATCAACTTTCCTTATTTTTGAGAATGCCATTGTTTTTCACTCATTAATTTATTTGCACATCGCTCCCTGCTGCCTTCAATGCATTCGCAACTGCACGTCCGTATCTATCGTACCACCAGTGAGCATTGTAACTGCAGTAGCGACCTGTGATGCCGTAGCGACCTAAACGGTGATCTTGATGTGCCTGATATAAATTAGATTTTATTACAATATGCGTTACGTATATAGTTATTTCATATATATATATATATATATATATATATATATATATATATATATATATATATATATATATATATATATGCGCACCAAAAAATCGCAGGCAAGTTGGTCGCAGGCCACCCACGCTCTATCCACGCGTATCAAGATACGAACTTTTCAGGTTACGAATAAAGTACCGGAATGAATTAAATTCGTAACCGGTTCCACTGTATGTATATATCAGTAACCCAGCAATCAGGGTTGCACAAGCCAGTGCACTCTTAGTGCCGGTCCCAAGCCCGGGTAAATTAGGAGGGTTGCGTTAGGAAGGACATCCAGCGTAAAACATGCGCCAAATCAAATATGCTGTTCACGAAAGAGAAATTCATACCGGATCGGTCGAGGCCCGGGTTACCAACGACCGCCACAGGTATCGTTAGCCAACAGGGGACCGGTGGAAATTGGGCTACCGTTGGCCAAAGGAGGAAAAAGAGAAGAGGAAGACGTCTACAGAGACAGAAGGGAAAGGAGAAGTGTAGGAGAGTGGAGGTTCAGGTTGGTACTTTAAATGTTGATACTATGACTGGTAAAGGGAGAGAGGTAGCTGATATGATGGAGAGGAGAAAAGTAGATATGTTGTGTGTTCAGGAGACCAAGTGGAAAGAGAGTAAGGAAGAGAAAGAAAGAGAAATGGCATAGGGGTGATTCTGAAGGAAGAGTACAGTAAGTGCATAGTGGAGGTGAAGAGAGTTTCTGATAGGGTGATGATTGTGAAGCTGGAATTTGAAGGGATGATGATAAATGTCATCAGTCCTTATGCTCCACAAGTGGCTTGTGAGATGGATGAGAAGGAAAGATTCTGCAGTGAGTTAGATGAAGTGGTAGAAGGTGTACCTAGGAATGAAAGATTGGTGATTGGGGTGGATTTCAATGGGCATGTAGGTGAAGGGAACAGAGGTGATGGTAGGTATGGCTTCAAGGAGAGAAATGTGGAAGGGCAGATGGTGGTAGATTTTGCTAAAAGGATGGAAATGGCAGTGGTAAACACTTATTACTTAAGAAGGAGGATCATAGGATGACGTATAAGAGTGGAGGAGGGTGCACACAGGTGGACTATGTTCTATGTAAGAGATGCAACATGAAGGAGATTGGAGACTGTTAGGTGTTGGCGGGGGACAGTGTAGCTAGACAGCATCGGATGGTGGTCTGTTGGAGGAGAGTGAGGACTGAAAGAAGAATAAGATGGTGGAAACTGAAGGAGAAAAACTGTAGTGTGAATTTCAGACAGGAGCCTCCATAGACTATGATGTTTGCGGATGATATTGTTATTTTTGTTGAGAGTAGGGAGCAGGTTGAGAAGAGCATAGAGAGGTGGAGGTATGTGCTGGAGAGAAGGGGAATGAAAGTCAGTAGGAGTAAGACAGAGTACATATTCACATGTGTAAATAAGAGGGAGGGCAGTGGAGGGGTGTGGTTACAAGGAGAAGAGGTGGAGAAGGTGGAGGAGTTCAGGTACCTGAGGTCCACAGTGCAAAGTAATGGGGAGTGTGTTAGACAGAGGTGGCAAAAGTACACACATCCTTTACTTAAGTAGACGTACAGATACTCATGTTTTAAAATACGCAGGTAAAAGTTGAAGTACTGATTATACATTTTTACTCAAGTGAAAGCAAAGAAGTCTTGTCTCTGACATGTAATTGAGTAAAAAATTGTTATTATTTTACCTGTTTTAGTTTCACACTGGTAACTGGACCTCACATCATGATAGATAGATAGATAGATAGATAGATAGATAGATAGATAGATAGATAGATAGATAGATAGATAGATAGATAGATAGATAGATAGATAGATAGATAGATAGATAGATAGATAGATAGATAGATAGATAGATAGATAGATAGATAGATAGATAGATAGTCGTTGCACTGTACAACAAAATGCTGTTTGATCTACCAGAATTGCAAAAAGTAGCAATCGTGCAAATAGTGATGATAAATATGTAGCATATGTACAGCATGTGAATAAATATAAAGGCTATAACAGTGCAGAGATGTGTGGACATCATTAAGAAGTACAGATAAATGTTCTAAGGCTGGAGAAGAGTGATAGCCGGAGTGATTTGTGATAGAAGAGTATCTGCAAGAGTGAAAGGGAAAGTTAATAGAACTATGGTGAGACCTCCTGACTAGGATAGACAGAATTAGAAACGAGTTTATTAGAGGGACAGCGCATGTAGGATGTTTTGGAAACAAGGTGAGGGAGGGGAGATTAAGATGGTCTGGACATGTGCAGAGGAGTGACATGGGGTATATTGGTAGGAGAATGCTGAGGATGGAGACACCAGGAAGGAGGAAAAGAGGAGTTTCATGGATGTGGTGAGGGAAGACATGCAAGTAGTCGGGTTGAAAGAGGCAGATGTAGAGGACAGGGGGGGGTATGGAGACGGATGATCCGCTGTGGCTACCCCTAATGGGAGAAGCTGAAAGAAGAAGAAGAAGATATACATATATATCAGTGGCGGGCCGTGCATTTGGTACCTGGGCCTTCAATGGGGACTTACCCGACTTAATCCACCTCTTGATACCACCACTATCACATCACAATTATAGAAACCAGCAATACTGTACAAAAATGCAATATAACAACGCGTGGCATTACAGAGAGAGAGGCATCTCGCATATGGAGGGTAAATACCATTTTACTAAAGCAAGAAACCCAGTTAAGACACCTACATCATCTGGAGCAGTTTAGAATCAATTTTTGTCTAACATGACAAAAACATAATAAAATATAAATAAAATACAACCTACTCACCAGAGATGCAAACTCACAATGTGCACCACTCTTTAGAGGCTGTAATCCAGTGGTACCGCTCGCATTTACTGGTCTGGAAGTGGTGAACAAACCCTTTTGGGGCTGAGACAAGCTAGCTAGCTTTGGGTGTTGGCTGACCTCCTCACGATGTCTAGCTTTTCTTGAAAATGGATTTTAAAGTATTTTCGAGACCAAATAAATTTCTCTTCCTCCGTAGGCATAAAAAAGTCTAACTCAGATGTATTAATGTGTGCAGAGCGTTACAGATGTGTTTTGCCAGTCTAACTTGGCTGTAACAATTTCCCTCTGACTAACCAATCAGAGGACAGAAAAATGCTGACGCTATTCTGGGCCAGCTAGCTGCCCTGTGAGGAGAATATGAAATCTGATTGGTTAGAGACTATGGTAAAAAGGCCAGCAGTACAGACTTTGAAGGCAGACTAGATTGACATGGCAGCACATAGAGCCTGAAATCTGATTGGACAAAAAAAATCTAACATCCACACATATATATTAAAAAAATAGTAACTAGTTACAGTTACTCGTTACTTCATTCAAAAAGTAACTCTGTTACTTTGTTGATGACCAAAAAATAATGCGTTATTATTAAAAGTAACTTTTTAGTTAAAGAACACTCTTTAATGTTCCCATTAATGCCCTTTTATGCGTTATGGTCTATACAAACACAAAACTGACTTAAACACAAAGTAATTTTTAAACACTATTTTATTTAAGTCAGACCAGTAAAAACTGAATATATCCCAAGGATTTCTCAAATAAATAACAAATCAAGCTGAATAATATATTCACAATCAAAAACTAAAGTGGCTTCTGCTGTTGTGTTTAGCTCCTAAACATGTTTCTTTCACAGCTGAAGTATGAAAACTATCAACAATGTAGAACAGAACACCGGGTTAGTTTCTAGCTTCTAGCTCTGTCAAGGCATGGAGTTTCTGGAGTTGCTGTTTATCGCAGTAGATACGAGCTTCGAACCAGAAAGACACAGCTTACATTAGACTAAAAAGTTTTTGTCTTTATACTCAACTAAAGTGAAATAATGAGCATATTTCCACTTTGGAAATATCTCTCTCTCGCCTCGACTCGCCATTACTGCCGCCCAGACCTGAATAAATGGAGACATATATATATATATATATATATATATATATATATATATATATATATATATATATATATAAATATTATCCTGTTGAGGAAAAAATTGTCCTGGCGTGTTTGTGGCTCCATTGAGAGCGTGAGAATAGAAGAAAAAGACAGTGAAACAAATGTTTAAAGAAATATTTAAAAATAAAATTTAGTGTGGAGATGGGAATTGTTGTAAACGTATGATAAAAACATGTACTTTGTTAAGTTCTTATACAAATCAAAGGGGGGCTGTAAAAATGTTGGGCAGCGCAGGATAAAGACCAAGAGAGATAGACGATGTCAAATAATACTGAGTTGAATTGTATGGTAAAGGTGGGTGTTTATTGTTTATGGAATTTTGTATTTATTGTTTATGGATATTTTTATGGAGTTACCTCTTTCTATACCAGAACTGTTTCATTTTTACTCATATTATTATTATTATTATTATTATTATTATTATTATTACTATTATAGTTCTCATGCATATAAGTGTAGTCCCAATTCAGATTGAAACACAACCACCGTTCAACATAGAATAGCCATTTTCTATATCATGTCTTATAAATATCAAACCTCCAGGACAATTATCTACTTGTGACATGCTTTTACTTCATCCTGTCTAATTGTCTAAATAAGGACTAGCCCAAAACTGGCAATATCTCTATACATCTAATCTTTAGGACTTTCATCCAGCAATGGGTGAGAGATGACTTGATCTTAACAGAGAACGCAGAACAGACTCAATTACAACACTTAACACTTCATCCAATACAGCTGCAGAGATGAACACCAAGGAGGTTGTAGTTTTCAAACCAAAATGTAATCCAGTATCTGTTTTGATTAGTTAGTAATTGGAAGAAAAGTAGACTACAAAACCTAATTATAAGAATTCAAGTCTTTACAATATTTCCTTGTTTTCCTTGTACTAATGATGTTGCTTTGCCTCCCTGTTGACCTCAAGAAAAGCACTGCTCCCCCCTCTGGCTTTGCCTTGAACTTCATTCTCTCTGTGTGCTTCATGTGGGCAACAACTTGCTTCTAGGCCTGGCTGTGACTTCCCAAAAGAAATTATTTCTTTCTTTCTTTTGTTTGTTTAAATACAACTTCTCTGATCTTCTCACTGCTCTTTGTGTGACAAGATGTTTAGATCTATAATATTTGTTTACTATCTGAAAGCAAACAACTTTTCAAATGCTGCATAGCAGAAATGATTTAGACATCAATGCATGACTGCATGTACACTTCTCTAACACTGGAGAGGATCATAAAGGAAACATGAAGTAGGTTAATTCCTAGATATTATATTCATAAGGACACAGGTGAGACTCAGATGGGCCTTCCAGCCCAGCAGGACCATGATTACAAAAATACTGCTAAGAAGACTGTAAGTTACTTCTTGTGTAATAAAGTGAAGATCAATAAATATAATTATTATATTTTGTTAACTGTCTAGATTTATTGTGTTTATGGTTATGTTTGATTTATATTTGTGGCAGCAGGCTCGTGGTCGAGTGCCAGTTCGTGAAGTGGAAGCAAACGGTAAGGAACACACAAACATAAGTCATTTAATTTTGTTAAAGGAGCCTCAAGAGCGAGACAAGACAAGGGCTGGCAATCTTTTCTCTTTTCATTCTCATCCTTTCTCTCCAGGTGCCCCCACTCTCGCTCCTGGTAAATAGGGATCAATTCCCAAAGACTAACCCTCTTCTGTCTGGATGCTGTGTCTGATTGAGTAAAGACTGAGCGACATACTAGCAAAGTCAAGGCTAACGTGAGCAGCACTCATCTCTGCCTTTTGTGTCTATTGCTCTCCTCTGTGAAGCACCTGCTGGGAAAGAGCTCTGGTTATAGGAAACTCTATTCTGAGGCATTTGAAATTAGCTAGGCCTTTAGAGGCACCAGCAGCACAGGTTAGGTGTATACTGGGAGCCAGGGCACTGGACATAGCAGGTCAGAAAAGATTTATACGCAATCATAATTTCTCTAAGATAGTTTCTCTCTTTTTTTTTTAACAAAAAGTAACATTACAGAGGTAATGTCTGATGCCATAATATACTTTGGCCCCGTCCCAATGTGGCATGGTGATATAGCTTACAGAAGGTTATGGTCACTGAACTGCTGGATGTCTTCCTGGGTATAGTTACATACACCAGCCATGTCTAGATGGCAGAGGAAGTGGCATCACAGTTATTTATAATAATAATAATAATAATAATAATAATAATAATAATAATAATAATAATAAAAATAATAATAACACAAATAAAAACTTAAACATAAATTTAACACATTTGAAGGTCATTAAACCAACTTTTGAATTTGCTGATTTCATTTCACACCTACCTACTTCTTTAGACAATGTGCCTATTAACAGTGATTTTAATATTCATTTTGATAATAAAGAATGCTCCTAAATATAGTCATAATTCCACAGGCTAAAGTTATTTTGAGTCATTATCTCACCTCCTTTAAAATTTGCCTTAGTCATAGCATACTTACCTTGCAACATTACCATGTTAAACATACATTCATTTCAGCTATTGCAGTTAATAATAATAATAATAATGATCACACGCACACACCTTAAAACAGTGCACTCTGAAACTAGAACATAAATGGCATAAGTAAATTTATAAATAAGTAAAATAAATTGAAACAGCATGGCAGGAGAGCCTCTTGAGTTACAGAACATTTATAGAAAATGCTATAGACAGTGATGATTTCATGTACCCTTTAATGATAATATTAAAAATATTAGGCAGAAAATCCAGAATTGTAATTTAAACAAACACTGTAGATAGAAATGTAATTATAAAAGTTTTACTCCCATTCAAGCTGAGCAAATGAATTTATTTCTATAACATCTGTTCTAGATTCTTTACCTACATGTTTTTTTAATCAGATAATTCCAGAAGCATTTGAACCTGTTCTAAAAATAAAGAAATTCTTCACTTAGGACTAGTTATGTGCTTTAATCATTTAAGCTGTCAGTTATCAAATGCCTAAGTTAAAAACCTTGACCTGAACCACTGTTAGCTGTCCAACTATAGGCTAATATCAAACTTCCCTGTTATTTCAAAAAGCATAGAAAGTTTTTTATCCCAGCAGTCATGCTCCTACCTGCATAAGAATAATGCTGGTATGTATCAGTCATCAGAAGTATTCAGGATTCAGGTCTCACCATAGCACAGAGACACCGCTGATTAAAGTGGTAAATTACCTTCTGTCAGGGCTGTGTCTTCTTGCTTGTGTTGCTTGCACTTAGTGCAGCTTTTGACACCACTGATCATAATATTTTTATTGCTAGACTAGAAAATGTTGGAATTAAGTGAACTGCACTCTCTTAGCTCAGGTCTTATCTCACTGATTGTTATCAGTTTGTTGATGCAAATAGTGAGTTCTCTACACTTGTACACTTTTACATTTGTTGGTACCTCAAATAATGGAGACTACAGCAGGGTGCAGACATTTTTCTTACAAAGCTCCACAGTTATAGAACAGCCCTCAAATTAGTGTTTGGGACTTTGACTCAGTCTCAGGGTTTAAGGTTGAAAACCTTTGTTTTGTCAAAACATTTGTCAGTAGCTTTTTCTTGGGTAAAGTAGCAGATCTGAACGTATCATGGATATAGAGTGTTTTGGTGGACTTTTTTGGGTGTTGTTTTGTATGCTGTCACACCCCACTCTCACATGTTCTCTCAGGTTTGTTGACGGTGGTGTGGCAGGCCGTCTCTTATCCCAGAGCTCCCTCTTGTCTGTTATCCTCTGGCTCAGAGCTCATAATGGCCAAAAATTTCCCAGGTCAGAGTCGGTGGAAGGGGTAAGTGTCAGTGGGCATGTGGCAGAGTGCCAGTTTGTCAATGGAGAGCAAAGCCAGAGAAAGTTCAAACACCCATACCTGATGTTGTAATGTTGTAATGTTCACACACCCATACCTGATGTAACTGATGAATGATTTCTGTTGCACTAAGCGACGGCAAGGACAAAAAGGCAGAGAGCAGAAAAGAGTTGTATGTGTGTATTTGCTAATTTAGAGTAAAAATAATATTTTGAATATTTATTTAAAATGCACGGTGAAAAATAAACATCTAAATATACTGTAAGAAATAAATGCATGGTTTAAGAAGATACAGACTAGAAACAAGTCAAATTATCTGCCAGTGCTGTAAGATAATTACACTGGTAAGATTTCTTGAAACAAGAAAACATATCTAGGCAAAAGAAAAGAACAAAATATCTTAAAATATGCATTAAAACACTTATTCCAATTTAACTTTGAAAGTTTTGTGAAGTTAACTTTAAACTAGCTTTAAAGATTTTTTTTTATTAATTTTTTAAACAGAATAGGTTTTTTTTTTTTTTTTTTAGCTTTTTTCCAATCTTAAAACCAAAGCTACTTAACAAGAAAATCCTCTTTATTTAAGAATTGTCATCATTATATATTCTGTCTTAAAGTGAGACAAAGCATTTGAACTAAAAAACAGTTAGAAATCTCTGCAATGAATACAGTACATGGATATTGTAAACTATTATTTATTTAAAAGAAGACAACACAGTAGTTACCATGCAAAATACATAAGCTCAAAATACTTACAATTTTTGCAACATAAAACATTATTGAATGTAATTTGTCATTACTGTACACTGAAAGATGTTAAATATAAGAAATTAAAATGAAACTGCAGAGCAACTTATTAAAAATCCATAAATTGTAGAATTGGGTAACAAATCTTTAATACATATTTCTTTAAAGGACTGATGGATGGGGAACACTCGCCCAGGTACAGCCAAACTTGCTTCCTTTTTGAGTTAAAACAATAAAACGTTTGGATGAGTGTGTGGTCTGCAAACCATAAATAACATTTACATGGTTCTATCATGGTGTGGATGGAAAGAGAAATGGTTTAAGGGTGATTCTGAAGGAAGAGTACAGTAAGAGTGTAGTGGAGGTGAAGAGAGTTTCTGATAGGATGATAATTGTGAAGCTGGAAGTTGAAGGAGTGATGATAAATGTGTTGTGAGATGGAGGCGAAGGAAAAATTCTGGTGTCAGTTAGATGAAGTGGTAGAAGTTGTACCTAGGAATGAACGACTGGTGATTGAGGCAGACTTTAATAGGCATGTAGGTGAAGGGAACAGAGGTGATGAAGAGATGATGGGTATGTATGGCCTTAAAGAAAGGAATGTGGAAGGAAGATGGTGGTAGATTTTGCTAAAGAAGGAAATGGCAGTGGTAAATACTTATTTAAAGAAGAAGGAGGATCACAGTGTGATGTATAAGAGTGGAGGAAGGTGCACACAGGTGGACTATGTGCTATGTAGGAAATGCAACCTGAAGGAGATTGAAGACTATAAGGTGGTAGGGGACAGTGTAGCTAGACAGTATTGGATGGTGGTCTGTAGGATAGCTTTGGAGGTAAAAAAGAAAAGGAGAGTGAGGACTGAAAGAAGAATAAGATAGTGGAAGATAGTGGCGCTGTATGATTGAATACTTGGTGTGACACCTGGAAAGAGAAGAAAGACAAAGAGACATGGTAGTGGAATGAGGAAGAGCAGGAAAGCATAAGTAGAAAGAGATTGGTGAAACAGGATTTGGATCAGCAAAGAGATGAGAAAAGGAGGCAGGAGTACAAGGAGATGCGGCAGCAGGTAAGGAGGGATGTAGGGAAAAGCCAAGGAAAAGGCATATGAGGAGCTGTATGAGAATTTGAACACTAAGGAAGGAGAAAAGGATTTGTACCGATTGGCCACGCAGAGGGACTGAGCTGGGAAGGATGTGCTGCAAGTTAGAGCAATAAAGGATGGAGATGGAAATGTGTTGACTAGTGAGAAGAGTGTGATGAGAAGGTGGAGGAGTATTTTGAGCAGCTGCTGAATAAGGAAAATGAGAGAGAGAGAAGGTTGGATGGTGTGGAGATGGTTAAGCAGGAAGTGGATAGGATTAGTAAAGAGGAAGTAAGCAGCGATTAAGAGGATGAAGAGTGGAAAGTCAGTTGGTCGAGATGAGATATCGGTAGAAGCATGGAGATGTTTAGGAGAGATGCAGTGGAATTTTTGATTCATGCCGAGAAAGAGCATGGTTGATGAAAAAGTATAGAGAAGGTCAGAAGGAGTTGCATTGTTTTTGTGGATTTAGAGTAAGTGTACGACAGGGTGCCGAGAGAAAAGATATGGTATTGTATGAGGATGTCAGGTGTGTCAGAGCAGTATGTGAGGGTGGTGCAGGACATGTATTAGGAGAGGGTGACAGCAGTGAAGTGTGCAGTAGGAACAACAGACTGGTTAAAGGTGAAGGTTGGACTGCATCAAGGATCTACTTAGAGATCTTTCCTGTTTGTAGTGGTGATGGACAAGTTGACGGACAAGGTCAGAAAGGAGTCTCTCTGGACTATGATGTTTGCGGATGATATTGTGATTTGTGGTGAGAGTAGAGAGAAGGTTGAGAAGAGCCTGGAGAGCTGAAATTAGGCACTAGAGAAGGGGAATGAAAGTTAGTAGGAGTAAGACAGAGTACATGTGTGTGAGTGAGAGGGAGGGCAGTGGAGTTGTGCGGTAGCAGGGAAAAGAGGTGGAGAAGGTGGAGGAGTTCAGGTACCTGGGGTCAACAGTGCAATGTAATGGAGAGTGTGTTAGAGAAGTGAAGAAAAGAGTGCAGGCAGGGTGGAGTGGGTAGCAGAGCTGAAGATGTTGAGTTTTATGTTGGAAGTGACGAGGATGGACAGTATTGGAACGAGTTTATTAGAGGGAGAGCACATGTAGGCTGTTTTGGAAACAAGGTGAGGGAGGTGAGATTGAGATGGTTTGGACATGTGCAGAGGAGGGACATGGGGTACATCGGTAGGAGAATGCTGAGGATGGAGACACTAGGAAGGAGAAATAGAGGAACACCAAGGAGGAGGTTTATGGATGTGGTAAGTTAAGACATGCAGGTAGTTGGTTTGAAACAAACTTGTTTCGTCTCCTTCAGAAATGATTGTTAGACATAGAGGACTATTTTAGGCATGGTTTGACTAACTGTGATCTTGTTGTTACTGGAAGAATCTCATGGTATTAAACTAAGCCTCCGTTCCCTGGAGAGAACTCTGTATAACAATCAGCTCTGGAGGAGACGGAACAAGACAGATGAAGCAGAGGAGCCTTGTTAATACACAAACAGCTTCACACTTCAGGCTGATAACATGGTTCCGGTGGATTCACCAGAAATGTTTACAAGAAATAAAGTTGAAATTGCGAGAAATAAAGGAAGAATTACGAGACATAAAGTTAGAATTGCGAGGAAAAATGTCGGAATCAGTCAAATTTTTGGTGGCTACCAAATGGTTACGATGGTTACATCTGTGTGTTATTTTATCTGTGCCAGATTATGCAACCATCGCATTTTGTGACCTTAGAGGACACTATTGCTCAAATATGTAAATGAGTCTTTTCTGTACAGTTCAATAAGTGCATCTGTTTCTTAGCAGGACAACAACAAACTGTTCTCCAAGTGTTTTCAATGTTTTTGCATGGAATCTTAATGAACAGTTTCCACTTACATTTGAATTTACCATGCTTGCATAGCAAACCTTTCAGGGTCATCCATTTTAAGCTATATTTAAGCAATAGCACCTTCAAAGGTTAAAAAATACAATGGTTACAGAATCTGGTGTACTTCAGCCTAACAACATTATTCTCGAAATGCTACAAATTTATACTCGTACTCTTGGATCTTTTTTTTTATGTGGCACTAAAATGCTGTCATACATTATACTGTCAGAATCTTATAATTTGTTATTAGGTTGTAAATAAATGTGCTTGTGTATACACAAAACAAGCATTTGGAATAAACAATACTAATAAAAGTGCTAAGAGTGATTATTAAATGTTTTTTACTGTGCAACCTTAAAACCTGTTATTACAGCTAAAACAATTTCAAAAGATACAAGACCTCAAATGATGTCTCTGATGGTAATTAAGCTCAATTTGCATGTAAAATATCTAACTAAGCCTTACTAACTATGTTAGAAAAAATTTAATAAATAACCTTAAAACAATCAGAATAATCTGCTTTTGCGTAGTATTTTGTTCTTAAACTAAGATCAATAAGATTTTTATGGCTAGAAATAAGATTGTACAGTTGTGTTCAAAATTATTCAACCCCCACTGAAATTGATTGTTTTGGTCGGTTTGACATTGATTATGATCATTCAGTCATCCTGCTTACAATTAAATCAAAGAGGCACGTGTAGGTCAGACAAATATAACATAACATTTATAATGAAATAACCACAAATGTCTTTTCTGAGCTCACATCATTATCAGTTTTATTCAACCCCCAAGTGACATTCAATCTTAGTACTTAGTACAACATCCTTTTACAGTTATAACAGCTTTTAAACGTGAAGCATAGCTTGACACAAGTGTCTTGCAGCGATCTACGGGTATCTTCGCCCATTCATCATGAGCAAAAGCCTCCAGTTCAGTCACATTCTTAGGCTTGCGCACTGCAACTGCTTTCTTTAAGTCCCACCAGAGGTTCTCAATCGGATTTAAGTCTGGTGACTGCGATGGCCACTTCAAAATGTTCCAGCCTTTAATCTGCAACCATGCTCTAGTGGACTTGGAGGTATGCTTGGGATCATTGTCCTGTTGAAAGGTCCAACGTCTTCCAAGCCTCAGGTTTGTGACGGACTGCATCACATTGTCATCCAATATCTCCTGGTACTGAAGAGAATTCATGGTACCTTGCACACGCTGAAGCTTCCCAGTACCTGCAGAAGCAAAACAGCCCCAAAGCATGATTGACCCCCCGCCATGCTTCACAGTAGGCAAGGTGTTCTTTTCTTCATAGGCCTTGTTCTTCCTCCTCCAAACATAGCGTTGATCCATGGGCCCAAACAGTTCTAATTTTGTTTCATCAGTCCACAGAACACTATCCCAAAACTTCTGTGGTTTGTCCACATGACTTTTGGCATACTGCAGTCGACTCTTCTTATTCTTTGGGGACAGCAAGGGGGTGCGCCTGGGAGTTCTGGCATGGAGGCCTTCATTACGCAGGGTGCGCCGTATTGTCTGAGCAGAAACTTCAGTACCCACATCTGACAAATCTTTTCTCAGTTCCTCAGCAGTCACACGGGGACTTTTCTCCACTCAACGCTTCAGGTAGCGCACAGCAGTCAAGTCAGCATCTTCTTTCTGCCACGACCAGGTAGCGTTTCAACAGTGCCCTTTGCCTTGAATTTGCGAATGATGCTTCCTATGGTGTCTCTTGGTATGTTTAACATCTTTGCAATCTTCTTATAGCCATTGCCCTTCCTGTGAAGAGTAATCACCTGTTCTCTTGTCTTCCTGGACCATTCTCTTGACCTCACCATGTTTGTAACCACACCAGTAAATGTCTAGAAGGAGCTGAGTATCACAGTCATTTTAAAGCTGCCTAATTGGTGCTTATTAGGCTTTATTGCTGCTCCCTGATATCCACAGGTGTTTTCAATACCTGATTGAAAACACTTCATTGAACCTCTGTTCTTCAGAGTGGTAGTCTTTAAGGGGTTGAATAATTATGTCAATGAAGAATTCACAAAAGAAACATTCACTACTGTATTACAAAACTAATTGATGTCATTTTAGTTGCATATGGTTCTTTAAGAAGTCCTTGTAGGATTTCATTCTGAATACAATTACAAATGTACACTAAATTCCCTAAAACCATTTACAGCATTGGGGGTTGAATAATTTTGAACACAACTGTAAGTCTTGATTAGATGAGGAGTTTTTGCAGTGTGACTGTCTAGACTGCCTTAATGTACAATAATTCACACAATTACTCACGAAATTATATGACGTATAATAGAAAGGTTCCCGCAACAAAAAGTAAAAAAAAAAAAAAAAAAAAATGTTTTTGATGTCTTTATTGTTCAGCAAACTTTCTGGTATGGTGAGGACGAGGTAGCGCTGACCGTTTTATGCTGAGGAAGAGTCACTTTAGCATAAATAGTCTGCGTAGAGAGGAATAAGTACAAAAAGAATTTAAAGAATATTCTGACCTGCAGTAATGTATTTAAAGCAATCAAGAAAAGTACATTTGTACAAATCATTAAAAACCTTATGTGGCCTTTATTGCACATGGTATTTTTAAATAAAAAATAGACTGTGTTAAAATCAAATCACAAACAAGCAGTTACAAATAGTTTACCTTAAAAAAAAATTATTTTATTTATTTATTTAGTCTGACCTTTCCTAGCATAAAAGACAATACAAATTTGTCACCGCTATAAACTACATCATTTAGTTGTGTATTCCAGGTTGCTGTTTGCTGCAGCATTTTTTAAAAATGTTTACCAAACACCAATAAATAAGTTCCATAACTTGAACCATTGTTTCAACAAAGGCTTTTAATGTAACTGTATGAATTTATATTTAACAGCACCTACCATTTCTGGGTTCATTCTGAATTCATCGACCGTTTCATAAACCGTCGTTCCATTAGTAACACTTTGTGATCGATTCTGTTTTGTAGAAGGAGGCTCATATTACACAGACATCATAATTGGTCACATTTTATATAACTTAATTCAAACATACCCACCATAACAATAAAATTTACAAAATAATTAAGGTACGCAACCAGTCAAATGTATAATACATACTTTATTCTGAGCAATGGTTTCACTGCTGACATCTGCATACACTGTCGTTCCGCTATCTGCAACACTGCCACCTGTCAGCAAGATTATAAAAATCTGTTAGACAAATAGTCATTTGTTGTGTTTACAGTAACCCCCCCTCTTTACTGCGGTTCAAATCTGGCGCCCCGGTTTATCGTGGCATTGCATTTGCCACATAACTAATTAGTTTGGCTAATTTTCCCGGTCTCTTGCAGAGAGCACGATAGACCAAAACATTTATAGTGAATTGTTTTTAATGGAGTTTTATGTTAAAATAATGACATTTATTAATAAAAATATAATTATAAATTCTAAAATGAAGTAAAATGTTAATACAGTACAGTACTGTATACATAAAATAGCATTTTTAGGGCGGCGTCCGTTTATTGCGGTTTTTCATTTATCGTGGGTGGTTTTGGAACGTAACCAACGCAATAAATGGGGGATTACTGTATACTGTCATACTGTAATAGAGCATACATTGTATTATTATGTTTGTGTTAACAAGAAATTAACACACCTTTGTAAGATCTCCACCAACAGCAAATGGCGGCAAGAACAGCAAGAACCAAAAGAAGAGCAACTGTTCCTGCTACTGCAATCCACAGAATTTTGATTTCTGCAAATATATCACCGTAGTATCACCATCTTTTTCACACCGTAGTTTATAATTAAAAATTTATTCAATATTCCAATGATTATAATATAATTAAATAATATTAAAAAATGTTTTTGACCACACTAATGAGGCATTATTATATATTATATAAATAGGTCATAAGTGATATATAACCATGCTAAACCATGCTAACTGGATGAAGGTAAACACATGTTCTTAGACACTATGTTTTATCAACCATGCTGACTGACTGAACCAAGCTAATGTAGCTTCTAAGAGCCATTCTTTTGGAACAATGCGCTCTGTTGTTCTTAGATTTTGAGACACCAGTGTGCAATACCTGCTCACTTACAGGCTAGGTACAACCCCACACTGCTTTCTGGGAGAATAAGATGAGAGATCTAGAATAACCCATAGATCCCAATGCACCATCATGCCAGTCATATTGGTCTGCCTAAGTACATTCTATATATTTGTCTTCCTTTACTAAGTGAACAAGCCAAGATCAAAGCACAATTTGCTGCAATAACCAGCATTAAAAAAGAATAATCATTAAATGCAAATGAAATTAATACAAGGCAAAACACATTATTAACCAGTAGATAAATTGTGCACCTCATTCATCTAATTAAACCATCTCATATACCCTACTTTGTCCATAATAAGCAGTTCAATGAGGCTATAACCTACCTGTCAACAAATGTAAGTTTGCTAATACAGTTGTGAACACAGTCACATGGTGCTATAAAACCTCTACTATATACTATTATGGTTTTGCACACATTAGCATGCTTTCTGAGCATATGCTTAAACAACTGTGAAATATGTGTGGTGTCCATCTTGCATATAAATAAAGAACCAGTATAAATCACCCTAAATGAATTAAATAAAATGTAATTTACAAATGTAGAGCTTATTCTATGCAATGTTTGATAGTGACATTGAGATCCTTAGTATTTACCTTGCTTGTGACATGCTTTTTGTAACTGTACCTGTTATGGGCTGTTCAGCATTACAGCTCAGTGTCTCTCTGGCAGTGCTGTTGCTGACGTTGTTTGTGGCTGTGCAGTTCAGTGTAACGGCTCCTTCTTCTGGTGAAAGGCTGAACTGCAGCTGAGCTCCACTCTCAGTCTTATAGCCACTCCATAGGTAGGAGACACTCTCAGCTCCAAGTGCTGCACACGTCGCATTAACATCACAGCTGTTTGTGGACACCCTCCACGTCTGATTCTTCTCAATCTGCACAGCTGTTATGGGGTCTAAAAAAAAGTTCAAAATCAATTAAAACAAAAATAAAATGTCAGCTAACAAATAAATAATAATCATTGTTATTATTATTATTATTATTATTATTATTATTATCATCATACAGGTACATCATACATACTTTGAATATACACTGTAAATATCTGTGTTGGATACTGTCTTTCTGTTCCATCTACAAGCATTAAGAACATCCCAGAGTCTTGGGGTTGAAGATCTTGTACAGTTATTCCAACTTTATCATTCTCCTCCTTTAATCGTCCAGCGAATTGTGATTGCTGTTGTGAGTAGGCATGGCTCTGAGTGTACCCAGCAAACTGTTTCTCATTAAACTTCCACCTAACCGATGACACTGATTCTTTTGGATAGTTCACTGTAAGATCCAGGGAACTCCCAATAGCTCTGTACACTGTCATTGTGTTTGTATCAGCTGAAACAACACACACACCTGCAGCAGGGCAAAGTTGAACAAATATCAAAAGTCATGTCAGAATATTTTTCAATCATGTGAAATGAAAGGAATTGCAGTGGTCCATTAGCAGAAATTAAACTGTTATCCTAAGATCAGTCATTGCACCAATGAAAATGATAACTCCAAAAGGGAATAATAAATTTTTCTAAATCTGGGCCTTTTTAAGAGCATTTGAAAAAAATATCAGGCCAACATCATTGTTGGGTGTCTAATTCAATTTTCATTTTATTTGTAGAGTGATTTTAAAAATGGTCATCTCATAAAGCAGCTTTACACAAATAAACAGATTGAGAATTTTATTTTTCTTTCATACATGACATAAATGTAAAAATCTTTAAACTAATTGCACTACAATGCAAACTTTATGTTTACTAAAATTTCATCCAGAAATCTTATTTACAATAAATAGACAGTAGACCAAGGAACAAAAATAAGGCTAGAATAGATAACTACACAACCAACTGAATTTTATGGACATTACTGGACACCCCTAGGCCACATGGACACTGTGACCCCATATAATACTGGCAAATATATATAATATCCAAATGTTTAAATTCCATAAAACTATTTATAATTGTTATATTCTTAAGATGTGCAAAAGCAAAAGCTAAAGCAAATAGCTGGTACAGAAAGCATGAACTATGCATGACATTTCATGGACTATAAATCAGACATTTTTTTTAATAGAGCTGAACCTGAACCTTATTTTATGATTTTCTACAGATAGAACATAATAAGTGTAGTTAGTCACCTTAAAAATTCAGTGGGGCCCTGCTTGTGTAGTTACAAATGCCTAATTTACTGTATGCAAACTAAACAGTATATGGATGTTTGAACAGTTCAGGGTTGGTTTTGTTAAAAATAAAAATAATAATAATCTGACATTTTAGAATATCTTTCTATCCAGAATTACATTTTCTCTTTTTAAAAAAATGCCTATATGTAGACACTTTAATAAATGTGTACTTTTAAAGTACACTCAAAAATTCTTTATGAAGTCATCCACAAAGTGCATTTCAAAACATCTTTCAAAGACCATGTGGAATTATATGCCCCTGACATAACATTTTGAATGAATATGCTTATTTGCTATAAATCATTAAAACAGTTTGTTTCACATTGCTTAAAATACAATATTGTTTTCTGTACATACCTTGAAGAATTACAAACATTAGTGGTCCAAAAATTGAAATATGATATCCATGATAATCCCACATATCTGATGTGAATGACTGGTTTGACCTGCTGCAGTTCAATGTAGAGCAGACTGTTGATTTAAAACTAGACCGATGAAGTCCAAGACACCAAAAACACTTCCTGACTTGCTGAGTGTCTGAGATCTAAACTATAAATATTTGCTGTGGGTGGCAGTAAAGGCTGAAATGCATGTTTTTTTTTGTGGCATTGTATGTGTGGCGTTTTAAAACAGAGTATATTGTTGAAACTTAGTTTAGAGAAAATATCTTATTTATAATGAGATGTAAAGTGGAACCTGTCCGAATGATGATCAAAACTTTACTGATTAATTTGAATGAAGATTATTGCACATCACACAAAGCATCACAAAAAACACCATAAGAGCTGAATAAAAGATATAAAGGATGTCCCTTAAAATCTTTAAACTCTATCTTTATTAATTTCTTTATTATCAATACACATAGTGTATTAAACAAAACACTGCATACACCAAACAGTAGACAGGGGGCGGTGGGAGGGTGGGGGGTGGTGGTCGGGGGTGGCGCATGATGCAGGCTTGATTTGTGCCTCTTGATGGGCAACATTCCATTCTTTGATATCACCAGTTTTATGCGAAGAACGAATTTCACAGTGCTTTTTATGTATATGGGACAAATAAAGGCTATTCTTCCCTTCTTCTCTTGTTCCTCTCTGATTGCCAGGATCTGAATTCAGCTCCAAAGAACACGCAGGCAGATGATGTCAATGTGGTCAAATATATGTTCATAAGAAAGTGTTACAGTTTCTGTTCGCTGACGTGGTCTTGATCTGAAACTGGTCCCACCAGTCCTGTTGTTTTCTCTAATAATGCAGGTAAATGGGAAGTTACGTTTTTTAAAACTGATCTGAGGTCAATGGATTGGCCAGCAGGATGTGTGCCATCTCACTTCCTGTTGAGTGCTGGTAAAAGGTCTGTGTGCATGTCAAGTGAACACTTCACTGGTGACCACAAGGCTCTACAGACAGCTAAACATGCAGTGAAGGAAATACATATGTTTTTGTACATTTTGACTCCATGCACAATACTAAAGTTACATGTTGCATGAGTTAATATGCTTTTAAATACAGGGGGAGAATTTTATGCAGGCAAACAGGCAGTGATTTCCATACTCAATCCACCTCAAATTTGCTTTGGTTAAATGAGACATTGTATTTTAAAGTTTTTTTTTTTTAATTTTGGGTGTAGATTTACCAGTTTGCAGTTCATAATCTGATATGAGTGTAAACAGATAAGAAATGGTGAGATTCCATGGTTATATGTGGTTATACTTGCAGCATAAACAGAAACAGGGTTTTGTAAATGAGCATACAAATGCAATTTTGAGCACAATGTTTGGAGAACCTATGTTTTCTTTTTAAAACTACAGAATGTAAAAAATGTCCAGAATGTACGGAAGTGTAAGTGAAATCAACTGATGTTTATTGATAAATGCACTGTAATATGCTAATACACCTACAGTGGTGTGAAAAAAGTGTTTGTCCCCTTCCTGATTTCTTATTTTTTTGCATGTTTGTCACATTTTAATGTTTCAGATCATCAAACTAATTTAAATATTAGTAAAAGATAACACAAGTGAACACCACATGCAGATTATAAATGATTTTTATTATTGAGGGAAAACAAAATCCAAAACATTAAAGTGTGACAAACATGCAAAAAAATAAGAAATCAGGAAGGGGGCAAACACTTTTTCACAACACTGTATATGTTCATGCTATCACAAACAGTTTTACAGATGAACACTACTGCAAATAGAGCCACATGTTTTAACACTGAAGACCTTCAATGCTCTCACAGCTTTCAGTTCCTTCTTGTATTTCCTACAAATACACCCCCCTTTTCATGAGAAGTGGGAGTTAAGACCACCCTTTTTAGTACACATAAAGCATAACCGAAATTTACCAAGTCTCACAGTTGCTGTATAAATGCAGTAAAAGCATGCCTTCTCTTATTAAGAAACTGCTTAAAGCATCCTGGTAAAGTTTGGGAGATGACTCATCAGTATTAAATTCTGCCCATAGAAATGAGAAATGAAAGTTAACACATTAACATAATTATTACCCTTAATACAGCTATTTGTCATGTCAAGTCAAGGCAAGAAGCTTTTAATATCATTTCAACCATATATAGCTGACACAGCACACAGTAAAATAAAACGTTTCTCAAGGACCCTGGTGCTACATAAACAACATAGAGCTACATAACACAACATAGAGCTAAGGACTAAAAAGTAAGTTTTCCTAGCCACATAAAGTGCTCGGACAACTAGATAGTGCAAACAGACAATATAAACGGGACAGTGCAGGACAGATACACAAAATAGTGTCGACTGGTATACATTCTGTATAATATCTTATATAGTACAATTTGCAAAAAGGACAAATTATATGCAAAGAGGGTACTTGTAAACATATACACTTCTGTATAGCAGCAGTTGGTTGCATTTTGTGTATGTAAACATTTATTTTATATTTATATGATATTGAGTGTGTGTTTGAGTTTGTAACAGTTTAGTAACACACAGTTGAGTGAGTGAAAAGAGAGAGAGAGAGAGACAGAGAGAGAGAGAGAGAGAGAGAGAGTGTGTGTGTGTGTGTGTTTGTGTGTGTGTGTGTGTGTGTGTGTGTTTGGTAGAGTTCAGTTTTGTGTGTTGAGGAACCTGTTGACTTGAGAGAAAAAACAGTTGCACAGTCTGGATGTGAGGCCCAAACATCTTTCCTGATGGCAGGAGGGTGAAAAGTGTGTTTGAGGGGTGTGTGTGCTGTTGGTTTTGCAGATGCAGTATGTGGTGTAAAGGGGACAGGGAGAAAGACTCAATGATCTTCTCAGCTGTCCTCACTATCTGCTGTGGGGTCTTGCAATCCGAGATGGTGCAGTTCCCAAACCAGGCAGTGATGCAGCTGCTTAGAATGCTCTGATGGTCCTTCTGTGGAACATGGTCAGGATGGGGAGAGGAGATAGTCTTTCCTCACACTTTGTAGGAAGTAGAGATGGTGCTAGGCTTTCTTGCTGATGGAGCTGATGTTCTACACCAGATGAACATCAAGGAATTTGGTGCACTTGACGATTTCCACAGTAGAGAATGGCCGCACTCTACTCTTCTAAAGTCAATGACTATCTCTTTAGTTTTGTCAATGTTCAGAGACAGGTTCTTGGCTTTATAATATACTTGGCTGTTAGTTGTGTCACCTTCTCTCTATATCTATATACTTCTCTCTTGTTCTTGCTGATGTGGTTCGCGCTGTGCATTGCTACACAGTCATGAGTCAGCAGAGTTGTATTTATATTAAGTTTGTAATCCAACATACCAGTGTTATTTATTGCTAGAGACTCAAAGCACTTTTGTACGTCACTTTGGACAATGGCGACTGCTAAATGCAGCAAATATTAATGTTGAATGTGCTTGTTACAATGTGACTTATAACATATAGGATATGTTATATATTTCATAAACTGCTTTTTCATAAGTAGTTTTCATAAGTAGTAAATTTGTTGTGCAAAGCATAACGAGTTTATTCAGGTGTTTTCTGTGTATTTTAAATGCTATCTACAGTGTCCACTGTGCTGCTCTCAAGGCACATTATGTTTATATTAAATTATATATTTAAAGTTTGAGGCTGTAAGGCCTGTTTCATTTTCACCAGCTCCTTTTATGCACAGTACCAGGGCCAAGAAATCAATCAATATTCTAAAAAAAACATTGATAAAACAAAGAAGCAAACTAAGACTGGTGAAAAAGGGCCCAAATATTCTTCCACAAACAACGCAACAGTCATACTGTACTTCATGCTCGATTTCAAAAAGGTTTTTTTTTTTAGTATGAGTTAAAGTTTACTCTCACCATTACCTCATTCTTTAATAAACACAGTACAGATCATTACAATTATTAAAAAGAATCAGTCAAACATGTACCTCTTAACCTTACTGCTGTATGTAAAACAGTCCTATTGATGGATCTATAAAATGAAACTTAGAAACTACCAAAAGTGCAGGTAATAGCATTGTACATATACACAATGATCAGCCATACCAATACCCCCGCCCAGTTAGTAATGACATGGGCACTTTGATTGGTCATATGAGGCTGTGGAGCCTCATATGTCTCTAGAGGAAATTTGAAACGCTTAGTTTCAGCTTCGAAGATTGATCTGAAAAATAAATATAGTAAAAAAATATATATATTTTTCAGATCAATCTTCGAAGCTGAAACTAAGCGTTACTATACTCAAGAAGTATACAGTACTCTTAGAAACATTAAGGATTATTTTGTAATGTCTCAGAAGAACGTAAGAATTTAATATCACTAAACTTCAGAGCTCTGAATGTTTATAGTCTATAAAAGCGTCTATTTAAATTATGGTTTCATAGTCTACAGCTTGTAAATCACAATGAAGGCTGTGTTTAAATAAATGTATAGCTCCACCTTCTGGTGTAGTTTCTATATTAAATGCATAACCAAGGTGATGCAAAGCAAATAAGATTAGTGATCAATTAAGTGACTTTCTTCAGAAAAATAGTCTTACAATGTCGCCTATTTATAAACAAAAACACCACATGCCAACTGGCTCTTATAAATGTATTGATAATTGTGATCTTTTTTCTTGATTTACAACTTGATTAATCAATTGTTTGTCATTTTAATCATTTCCCAAAATGTATTTCTTATAAAAGCCTATTTTATTCTGTGTATTTTAAACGTTTCAATAAAACATTTTACAGAATTACAAATGCTTCTCTCTACCTCATGCTTCTTCTAAGACCAAACACTCATAGTCCACAATGCAAAGATAATTGGATTTCAAAATACTCTGTTCAGATGTACTTGATCAGACTACACAGACAATATTATATTACAATATAGCATGAATATTGTGTTCAAGAATCAGGTCAAGGGTTGTGCACAGGGAAGTAAGAATATAGAATATACAATATTTATACTCAATAATCTTCCTAACCTGTTGTCAATTAACCTTATTAGTTGTCCCATCCCATTTTTTTCGAGACATGTTGCAGCCATCAAATTCAAAATGACCCTATTTTGTCTTTTTAAAGTGTAGATACCCTTGGTTTAAACATAATAACACAAATCATTGCATTCTGTTTTTATTTACATTTTATACAGGGTCCCAACTTTTTTGGAATTTGGGTTGTGAAATAAAAAAAGTCCTCACTTCCATAAACAAAACAAATAAGATCAGGTAAAAAGAAACAACACATTTAAATATGTAGTAATTTTTCCAATATTAAAAAAACAGGTGGAAAAATAAGTACACCATTCCTACTTTCATAGTCACTAAGAGACTAAGCGGGTTCTATTTACTGTATCAGAATCATTTAAAATTCAGTTTTGAAGGACTGTGTCTGTCAATATCATGCTTAGTAGAAAAAAGTCATGATGTCAGAGAAGTAATTGTTAATGTTTGATCATTTGAAAAGTGTTATAAGTCCATTTACAAACAACTTGAACATATCCAATGTCCATTATCAGACCAGTTAATGCTTAAAAACATGAAGAAAAAGTAAGAGCTATATCATTTCACCTATATTCATCTGCAATTACATTAAATGTTTATGTTCATGAAAGCACAGTTTAAAAAACTGAACAAGTATGGCTTTCAAGGATGGATGAGTAAGAAAATGTTGCATCACTTCTAAAAAGAATATAGTCTTATAACTTAATCAGAACAACCCCAGAAGTTCTGGACAATATCCTCTTGACTCATGAGAATGAGATGATACCACAAACTTAATATCATCACAAACACTTTATACCATCTATCAAATATGGTGATGAAGGGGGCGATGAAATGAGGCCATACTTCCAGTTGCAGAAACCAAGGCTGATACTGGGTTTTGTAACAAGAAAATGATCCTATCCTGTGAATAAATACATGCCCCTCAACCATCAATGAACTAAAGCTCATTGTAAAGAAATGTTTTACATTTATAAGATTGATAATATTGAATATTACATTTATTACAATTGTAAAAAAAAAAAAAAGCAGGTTATGTAAACAGGTTATGTAGGATAATCAGATTTTTTTTTTCATTTTATTTTATTCACTGTCAATTTAAAAATAGACAACACATTATTATATAATTATTATATAACCATAATGTGTTGTAATTATATAATTATAAATGATATTAGCTGCAGAAAAAATAGATTGTAAATGGGGTCAGAAGAACATGGAGATGGTTTGGAATTTGCTGGTAATCGGCAGTACAGCAAAACAAACAGACTGTAAGAATAAAAATGGAATTGAATACTGGGTGGTGATATGACATTTGAGTAATGACAGCATATGAAGAAAGAAACACAAGAAACAAAAGGAAGAAATAAAAAAGGTGGTCAATTATAAGGGGCTAGTAGAGAAAAACAGAGAGTATGAAAAGGAAGAGTTTTTACAGTGATGTGACCACTAATCTGAAAAAAAAGTCAATGACTGAAAACAAATAAAGTAAAACTACACTGTGCATCTGAGCTCTAAACGTAAATAAAGATATTGCTATAAAAATTTAATTTAAAAATATAAATGCAACAGTTGTATATGTTCCAGAGTTTTAAATGTCCTGTCCTGAACCCCCACCAATCGTTGCTCAAAAACTCTTCTTCGAGACTGGACTCAAACCCTGTGAGACAGATCTCTGCTATCTCTGCTGTGCTGTTTGTCTTTTCTTATTGTTTTGTTTGTTCCCTTTCTGGAACTTGAGCTACATCAAAACGCTTTAAGAATGCGTCGAGTGTTCACACTATAAATGTTCACAAGGTGCTCTGTGTGTATGTGATGTACTTGTCAATCGTTTGTCTATATAAAAAAAATTAAAGCAAGCAAGAATGCTAATAACCTCTTATTCGTCTGGGTTGCGCCAGCGCAACCGATATCCCATTGTTTTCAGGTGTTAATGTTTAGCAATAGATAAATTGTAGAGTAACCATTACATAACTATACATCACTCTAAAGCTCTAAGCCTCAAGCAGCAATTTCAGATCACTGTTTTTCAATGGAAAATGTATATTGAATGTATTTGCTGAATGTGTGTAAGCAGTACACAACAACAACATGCATAAAAAATGCACTACTTACATTTTCATTGTTATAACGAGTCACAAACGCATCCACTGATGCTAATCCCCGGTTTATTTGGAAAGATAAGGCTCCACTGAACAACATGCCGTAAAGCATTTTTTGCTCCAGCCAAACAATAGTGTTGTGATTCTGATGGTCTTATTTTGTTTATGTCACAAAACTTCGACTGGTGTTTGTGTGTATATATTTCAGAATAACTTTTGCAAAAAAAACAAAAAAAAAAAACATCTTGATAGTAAAAAAACAAATATTACTCGTAGAAAATAGTGTTACAAAACAAATGGGACCACAAAATTAAAAATAATTTTAAAAAAAGTAAAAGAGGTGGAATCTTGGGCTTGAGTCTACACTATAGGCAGGTGTCTTTTCTGCACCACCTATAATTTTAAACCTTTTATTTTCTGCCAGTAGCATTATGGAAACAAAATGATTGATGGAAAATGTAGTGCAGGATTCTAATGATATATGAGAGGATTTAATTTCCCACGTGTGTGAGTCTTAGTTTTATTACTCTTTACAAACTCTTACTGGTCGAAGCAGCACATGCAGTGATGCCCCAGGAAGTAATGCAGCTCTCAGTTCGGCACAGTCAGCTGTTTATAGTGGGTGCTATCTGTGCTTTGTTTACAAAAAGTAATCGAGAAAAAAAATGGACAGTTAAAAACTGTTTTGTTGTATTGGAGATTTGCACAAAGCAGCGATGTGGAAAATATTCTTGGGGGCAAGTACTTGGAGACTTGGAGATCTGCATGGAGATGCTATTTTACATATATAAGTTATAATATATCTCCCTTTTCTTTTTTATGCAATTTTATAGGTTTATTGCCTGTTTGTTTTTATAAGACAAAATCTTTTGTGTGTGTGTGTGTGTGTGTGTGTGTGTGTGTGTGGGTGTGTGTGTATTGTTGGGATTGGAATGGCCGGACATCAATATAAATGGCCATGACTATAAAACAATAGCTTAACAAAAGCCTTTTTCGGCCCGCCCGTTTACCCCGGCTTGACTATGTATTCTCAGGTCATGGGGTGGAAAAAGAACATGGGTACGGAGCGATGCTGCAGGTTAAAGAAACATCTCTCTCAACTAGCTGCTTCTGGCCTCTTCAGCAATTCAAGTTTGCCATAAACTGCTAGGGCTCATGGCTGCTGCTGCACCTAGTGTTATTCCACTAGGCCTGCTGTACATGAGACCCTATCAATGGTGGCTCAGGACCCGTGGGTTCTCACGGAAGGGCAATCCCCTCTGTACCATCAAGGTCACACGATGCCTACATGAATTAGATGTTTGGAGAGGTCCCAGGTTCCAATCTCTTGGCACCATGCTGGGAATCCCTGCACCATGCTGGGAATCCCTGATCGTAACGCTAACGACGGATGCATCCATCACAGGGTGAGGAGCGACAATGAGTGGTCGCTCTGCCCAAGTTCTGTTGGAAGGGCCCCATCTACTTTGGCACATCAACTGCCTATAGATGCTGGCAGTGCTTCTAGCACTGAAGCATTACCTCCCAGACCACAGAGATTTTGACGTGCTGAACCGTACGGACAACACTGCGGTGGTCTCCTACATTAACCATCAAGAAGGTCTGTGCTCGTGCCCCCTGTACAGGCTGTACCACACCAGATCTTTCTTTGGCCCCAGGGGAAGCTCCTCTCACTGAGAGCAGTTCACATCCCAGGTCGGTTGAATGAAGCAGCAGACACCCTGTCGAGGCAGTGGTTGAGACCTGGGGAATGGTGTCTCCACCCCGACGTGGTGGAGCACGTCTCAAGAGATGTCACACTGTCCCCTCTGATTCTCCCCTACTCCTCCAACCCCACTAGGGCTGGACACCATGGCTCAGACGTGGCGAGGCGTCTGCACGACAACATGGCTCAGGCGTGGCGTGGCATCTGCCCTGAGAGGGCACAGCTCGGAGGTTCTGGCTTCTCCACCGAGGTGGTAGAGACCATTCTCCACTCCAGAGCTCCCTCCACGAGGAGGTTGTATGCCCCCAGATGGCGTCTGTTCTGCTCATGGTGTGAGCACCACCAGCTGGATCCAGTCCACTGCCTGGTTGGCTCAGTGCTGGCCTGTTCTTCTGTCATCTTGCTATTAGCCTTGTTTCTGACCTTGATTATTATGTAATTTATTAGTTCCTTGTATAAATTGTCAGCCTGGTCTTTTCATTTTGGAGTTACTCCACTGGTTACAGCATAGGTCATTTTGATTACACTTCAAACAGTACTGATGCAGCAGATGTTTTGTTATTTCATGATAGAGTCCATTGTCTGTAGGTTTATTTGATTATTGAATTTGATGGTATTATATACTGTAAATGATGAGAACATTTTGTAGAAAGTTTTGTAGAAACTTCTAAGAAATTATTATTTATATCCAATAATTTCTCTGACCTTTTGTCAATTAACCTAATTAGTTGCAAAATCAAGTCAAAAAGCTTTTAAATGTTTCAATTTAACTGTTTTCATCTTTGTAACTGTTACAATTAAATAAGTTGCTTTTTCGATACTTTTGTTGCCCCATCCCAACATCCTAACTCTTTTTATGTATTCAGCCATCACATTTAACATTACCTTATTTTTTTCTTAAAATAGTACATAGGTATGAGCGAGTACAGCATTATCTGTATCTGTATCTGTATCTGTTAACCATATGAATTATCTGTATCTGTATCTGTACTCGGAGTAGGCGGGGCTTGTCTTGAAATGGGCAGGGCTTTAACCGGTATGTTATTTTAAGCATGCAATTGATATGGGTTGATCCGAAATTGTTATATTTATTGCTGATTAAAAAAAAATTTACAGGACAGCATCAGGATTGAGCTTCAGATCAATGGTTTTGATCACGATACAGATACAGATAATGCTGTACTCGCTCATCCCTAGTGTGTATGTAGCTTAATTAATTTGTAATATTTATAACACTAGCTTACTACTTTTATTTTTTTTTATGGGGCGCTGTGACTAGCCTATCACAGAACGCTGACACAATCAGCTACCCAATGATGAATTTCATTCAATCCGAGCACAGATATTGACTCGTATTATTCGTATAATACTCGTACTCGGCACAAGTGCTTTATCCGTACCAGATACTCGACTGAAACGAGACTCATCTCTAATAGTACACTTCCTTAGTTTAAACATTAGATAATATTGCTATTTACTTGTAAATGTAATCGGTATGTGGTAGCTCAGTGGTTAAGGTTCTGGGTTACTGATCATAACACAAAAGGTCAGGGGTTCAAGCCCTGGTATTGCCAAGCTGCAATACTTGAGCAAGGCCAATAAATCTCTGTGCTCTAGGGGCACTGTAACATTGCTGACCCCAGCTTCATATATTGCTGAGATATGTGAAGAAATAACAATTTCCCTGTGGGATCAATAAATTACTCCAAATAAAATAAAAATACAACATTTTTGAGTATAAAGGATTGTTTACAAATGAAGACCCTCAAAATAATAATTTTACAGTGAGAGGGTTTGTTTACAAATAGGTAGCTTTTAAGGCAGATTCTAAAGTTCCAGCAAAAATAGTCCAATATTATACCAGTTAATGCTCAAAAATATAAAGAAAAAATAAGAGCTATATCATGTCACCTACAGGCCTCTGCAAGTACCTAAAATGTTTGTCAAGTCAAGTCCAGTTAAATAGCCTTTAATTGTCATTTCAACCATATATAGCTGATGCAGTACACAGTGAAATAAAACAAAGTTTTTCAAGAACCCTCATGCTACATACAACAACAATCACAGAAACAGAAAATACAGGCCTAAGGACTAGTAAGTGTCCTTGCCACAAAGTGCATGTCTGCAACCTGGCTCAAACAGTACAAAGACAACACAAGACAGTGCAAGACAACACAGGACAGTGCAAGACAAATACACAAAATAGCTCTGCCAGTAAACCTGTTGTAAAAAGACAAAGTGAGTAGTAGCAAAAATGTAAACAAAATGTTGTACAAATGAGCAAATAGCAGCAATCCAGAAACGATGTGCATTAACGGCATGCAAACAGTTTATGGTAATGAAGTGATGTAATATGAGTGGTACTGAAGACATGGGTGTATGAAAGGAGTACGAGTGTGTGTTGACTCCGGGTTGTACAGATCGGTCACACAGTTGTGTGTGTGTGTGTGTGTGTGTTCAGTTCAGTTCTTTGTTGAGAAGCCTGATGGTTTGTAGGAAGAAACTGTTACACAGTCTTGATGTGGCTGCCCGAATGCTTCAGAACCGCTTCCCTGATGGCAAAAGGGTGAAGAGTGTGTGTGACAGGTGTGTGGGGTCATCCACAATGCTGTTGGCTTTGCAGATGCATCGTGTGGTGTAAGTGTCCATGATAGAGGGGAGAGATCTTCGATGATCTTCTCAGCTGTCCTCACTATCCTCTGTAGGGTCTTGCGATCCTAGACTGTGCAGTTCCCAAACCAGGCAGTGATGCAGCTGCTGAAGATGCTCTCAAAGGTCAGTCTGTGGAACGTGGCCAGGATGGGGGGAGGAAGATGGGCTTTCCTCAGCCTTCTCAGAAAGTAGAGACGCTGCTAGGCTTTCTTGGTGATGGAGCTGGTATTGAGTGACCAGGTGAGGTTATCCACCGAATGAACACTAAGGAATTTGGTGGATCCATCGATGATCAGCGGAGAATGGTCACTGTGTGCTCTCCTGAAGTCAACAACTATCTCTTCAGTTTTGGCAACGTCCAGAGACAGGTTGTTGGCTCCACACCAGGCTGTTAACCATTGCACCTCCTCTCTGTATGCTGACTCATCGTTCTTGCTGATGAGACCCACAATGGTCGTGTCATCCATGAACTTGATTTGATTTGAGCTGTGCATTGCTACACAGTCGTAAGTCAGCAGAGTGAACAGCAGTGGACTGAGTACACAGCCCTGAGGTGCCCCAGTGCTCAGTGTGGTGGTGCTGGAGATGCTGTTTCCGATCCAGACTGACTGAGGTCTCAGAGTTAGGAAGTCCACGATCCAGTTACAGAGGGAGGTGTTCAGACCCAGTAGGCTCAGCTTCTCAACCAGGTGCTGAGGGATGATCGTGTTGAATGCTGAGCTGAAGTCTATGAACGTACATAAGAGTACAACCACCTTGTTGTCCAGGTGGTTGAGGGCCAGATGAAGGGTCTTGGAGATAGCATCATCCATGGAGCAGTTTGGACGATACGTGAACTGCATGGGGTTCAGTGTGGGTGGAAGCTGGGTCTTGACGTGCCTCATGACGAGTCTCTCGAAGCACTTCATCACGATGGGTGTGAGCACGACAGGACGATAGTCATTAAGGCAGGAGACAGTAGACTTCTTCGGCACGGGAACGAAGGTTTTTGTCTTAAGGCACTTAGGAACAATGGCGCTGCTCAGGGAGATGTTGAAGATGTTGCTAAAGACATCCTCTAGCTGTTGTGCACATTCCCTGAGCACTCTGCCAGGAATGTTGTCTGGTCCAGCAGACTTCTGTGGGTTAACTCTGCATAGAGTTTTCCTCACTTCAGCTGTGGTTAGACAGAGCACCTGGTCACTGGGAGGAGGGGTTGTCTTCCTCACAACCATATTGTTCTGCACCTCAAACCGGGCATAGAAGTCATTCAGCGCAACTGGGAGTGAGGTGTCACGGTCACAAGCAGTTGATGTCATCTTGTAGTTCGTGATTGCCTAGATGCCCTACCGCATGCGCCGGGTGTCTCCACTGTCCTGGAAGTGGACGTGAATTCTCTTGGTATGTACACGCGTCGCCTCTATGATGGCACGGGACAGTTTGGCCTTTGCTGTCTTTAATGCCTGGAGAGCAGACATATATCTTGCTGGCTAGGTTCTCACCTGCTTTTGAGCTGTTCTTGAATGCCTGCTGAGTGGTCTGTATGCTTGGATCAGCATAACAGAGATGTGGTCTGAGTACCCAAGGTGGGGGCGGGGCTTCGCCCGGTATGCAGTCCGGTTGTTTGTGTAAATAACATCCAGCATATTTTCTCCTCTGGTTGCATATTCCACATTCTGATGAAATTTAGGAAGCACAGTCCTGAGATTTGCATGGTTAAAATCTTCGGCGACAATAAACAATCCGTCAGGGTGTGTGTTTTGTAGTTCGCTAATGGTCCCGTAGAGCACACTGAGCGCTTCCTTAGCATTAACGCTAGGTGGTATGTACACTCCGAGCACAATAGAGGTGGTGAATTCCCATGGTAAATAAAAAGGTCTACATCTTACAACCATAAACTCCAAAAGCGATGGTGGAAATGAGGACAAAGTTCTTATACTATTTTGTGTTGATGTAAGCACACAGACCACCACTGCAAATCTTACCACACAGAGCTGCATTTCTGTCGGCACGAAAAGCGGCTAGCCCGTCCAGCTGAATGGCGGTGTCCAGAACTCTGTTGCTCAGCCACCTCTCAGGACGCAGCAGTGTCTGTACTCGAGTAGCTTTTTAGAGTCTGATGTAGTCCAATTTGTTGTCCAGGGAGCAGACATTTGCAAGCAGTAGAGATGGTGGAGCAGGCCGGCTAGGGTTAACTTTTAGCGTAGCACCAGCCCCCACTCACTTTCCGCGCTTCCGCTTCCTTGCTCAGCGCTTTCTATTCCCCCTCCTCCATCCATCCACCGCAGGCAACTCCGAAGTCTGGAGGCCTGGTTCTCGAAGCACGCCGAGGTCACATAGCTTCTGCCGCAGATCATTGTTTATTGTGTTGTTGGGGTTGTTTCTGAGTTCCTTGAGTGTTTGGCGGTGGTACACAGGGACACCGGTTACTCCGATGTCCATATGTAGCGTAAGGTGGGCTACAAAGTGAAAGTAGCACCATTTTGGATCCGGAGCGGCCACTGCGAGCAACTGCCGTGCCGCAATCTTGGACATGGACCATGATAACACATTTTTAAAATTATGGCTTTTATGGAAGGAAAGGTAGGTAATTGTTGGTTCTCTTTTAAACAAATATAGCAGCATGACTTCCAAACAAAGTACAATGTTCTGGACAATATCGTTTAGACTGATAAGATGTTTAATTAAGTTTGTGCAGACCAGCTGGCAAATGTTCTCACTGACATCAAGGCCACCACCATTGTCACCATACCAACCACCACCACCCTCCAATCAACAATTAGTTTCTGTTCAGTTTCTGTTCTGTTCAGTTCAACCGTTCATTAAATCCAGCTTAGCATTCAACAGCAAGCATCCTTCCTCAGCATCTGATCAGGAAGCTGAGCCTGTTGGGCTTGAACACCTGCAACTGGATGCTGGACTTTTTGACTGAAAGAACTCAGGCAGGACTGATTGACAGCACCTCTAAAACCATCACACTGAGCACTGAGGGCTTCCCAGGGCTGTGTGCTTAATCCCCTGCTGTTTAGACTGCTGACTGTGCAGTAATGCAAAGCTTGAATCACAACATTATGTTCTCAAATGAAACAACCTTGGTGGGTCTCATCAGTAAGAATGAGGAGTCAGCATACAGATATGAAGTACAGTTTGGTGCAAAGCCAGAAATCTCTCTCTGAATGTAGAAAAAACAAAGAAGATGGTTGTTGACTTCAGGAGGATAGGTAGTGATCATTCCCCACTAAACATCAATGGCTATTCCATGGAGATTGTCAAGAACAACAAATTCTTGGTGTTCCAGGCAGAGAATCTCACCTGGTCCCTCAAAACCAGCGTAGCATAAAGCAGTGTCTCTAATTCCTGAGAAAGCTGAGTAAGGACCAGCTCCCACACATCCTCACAACGTTTTACAGAGAACAATTGAGAGCATCCTGAGCAGCTGCATCACGGCTTGGTTTGGGAATTTCAGATCTCAAGACAATAAAGTAAACAGTGAAGATGCTGAGAAGATAATTAAAATCTCTCTATACTACATCATGGACATTTACACAACATGCTACATCTACAAAGCATTGAGCATTGTTGCTGGAAACACACATCCTCATACACACAACAGCAATGTTTTTATTTTATTTTAAGCTATTTGAAAACGCGAGACAAAGATTCTGGACTCACACACACACACACACACACACACACACACACACACACACACACACACAAATAAATGAACAAACACAACTGTTAAAAAATTCAGTGTTTACATGTACAATATTTATTATTATATAGACAATTCATTTACACTTACACAAATATAGTGTACTGTCAGTGCTGCAGTGTCTCTATGTCTACTGTCTCACTGTCTTTTTTGTTTTTGCACTAAATGTCACACACATGCACTTTATGTTCTGCGTTTTGTTTCACTTTTTGTTAAATATGTTGTCTTGTGTAGCACTTCAGTCCTGGGGGAATGTTGTTTTGTTTCACTGTCTGACAATGAAATGGAATTAGAATATAAGCCTGCCTGACTCAGCTAAAGTAGATTGTTACATTCATTACATCCAGAAATTAGAATATTATATTGAAAAAATAAAATGAATATATATGAAACCACATTGTGTACACAATTTCTGAGATGTTTAGTTTTAGGTTTAGTGTTATGTTTTAGTTTTTATAACTTCTAACAAGCATTTTCGATAAGTGCTGACAAGCTTCTTACACCTCTCGATTTAATCTTTGCCCATTCTTCATGTGCAAAAGCCTCTAACTCATTGATGTTTGACGGCTTCTGTGCTGCAACTGCCTTCTTCAAATCCCACCAAAGATTTTCAATTGGATTTAAATCTGGTGACTGAGAAGGCCACTCCAGGACACTCCAGCATCTTTTCCCCAACCAAGTTTTGGTTGATTTGGAGGTGTGCTTGGGATCATTGTTTTGCTGGAAGATCCAATGATCACCAAGGTTTAATTTGTCAACAGAAGGCATCACGTTCTTCTTCAAAATGACCTGGTATTTCTGGGAATCCATGATGCCAGGTACACAATCAAGATTGCCAGTTGCTGCCGCAGAAAAACAGCCCCACATCATTATTGACCCACCTCCGTGCTTGACCGTGAGAATGGTATTCTTCTGGTCGTAAGCCTGACCTTTTGCACGCCAGACATACTGCTGGTCCATATGTCCAAAAAGTTCCAGTTTGGTTTCATCAATCCATAGAACGGTCTCCCAGAAATCTGTAGTTTTATCCAAATTCCTCCTGGCATATTCTATTTGACTCCTGATGTTCCTTGAGGTCAAGAGTGGAGTGCGTCTTGGGGTCCGGCCATGAAGTCCTTGATTATTCAGTGCATGTCTTATAGTTGCCCCTGAAGCACTTGTACCAGCCTTCATCATGTCATCCTGTAGCTGTCTTGTAGTCACACAGGGGTTTTTCTTAGCTGTCCTGACTAAGTTGCTAAGGGCTCTTGATGAAATTGTGAGCTTTCTTCCATGGCCAGGCAGGTTTGCAGCTGTTCCATAAGTTTTAAACTTCCTTATAATGCTCCCAATGGTGTCTCTTGGAATGTTAAATCTTTTGGAAATCTTCTTATACCCAAGGCCCTTCAGATGTGATGAAATAATCTCCTCTCTCAATTTTCTTTGGAAGCTCCTTCGTTTTTCCCATGACTGCAACTCACCTTTAACACCTTCATGGTCGGGGGTTTATATATGCATCACACCTGAAACAAATGAAGGCTCGTTATAGAGTTCCCAAAGGCTTAATGATGTTTCAGCTCCACGTCAGGCCATAAAAACTGTCAGAAAGCTTTAAAAACAACAATATTATATAGGGGTTGAATAATTGTGACATGGCGATCTTAACAAAATATACTGTTACACACAAATACTACATCATACATTTTCTGTGTTGATTTTATGTATTACTAAATTCATTAAGAAGCCATCCAAAGCAGAATCCTGCACTTTGAAAAGATTTTTATTTATAAATCCTTAAAGCTCTTTAGGGGTTGAATATTTCTGATTGCAAATATATATATATATATATATATATATATACACAGTGAGGAAAATAAGTATTTGAACACCCTGCTATTTTGCAAGTTCTCCCACTTAGAAATCATAGAGGGATCTGAAATTGTCATCGTAGGTGCATGTCCACTGTGAGAGACATAATCTAAAAAAATAAAATCCAGAAATCACAAAATATGATTTTTAAACTATTTATTTGTATGATACAGCTGCAAATAAGTATTTGAACACCTGTCTATTAGCTAGAATTCGGACCCTCAAAGACCTGTTATTCTGCCTTTAAAATGTCTACCTCCACTACATTTATTATCCTAAATTAGATGCACCTGTTTGCTGCATAAAGACACCTGTCCACCCCATACAATCAGTAAGAACCCAACTACAAACATGGCCAAGACCAAAGAGCTGTCCAAAGACACTAGAGACAAAATTGTACACCTCCACAAAGCTGGAAAGGGCTACGGGGAAATTGCCAAGCAGCTTGGTGAAAAAAGGTCCACTGTTGGAGCAATCATTAGAAAATGGAAGAAGCTAAACATGACTGTGAATCTCCTTCGGACTGGGGCTCCATGCAAGATCTCACCTCGTGGGGTCTCAATGATCCTAAGGAAGGTGAGAAATCAGCCCAGAACTCCATGGGAGGAGCTGGTCAATGACCTGAAAAGAGCTGGGACCACCGCTTCAAGGTTACTGTTGGTAATACACTAAGACGCCATGGTTTGAAATCATGCATGGCACGGAAGGTTCCCCTGCTTAAACCAGCACATGTCCAGGCACGTCTTATGTTTGCCAATGACCATTTGGATGGTCCAGAGGAGTCATGGGAGAAAGTCATGTGGTCAGATGAGACCAAAATAGAACTTTTGGGTCATAATTCCACTAAACGTATTTGGAGGAAGAAGAATGATGAGTACCATCCCAAGAACACCATCCCTACTGTGAAGCATGGGGGTGGTAGCATCATGCTTTGGGGTGTTTTTCTGCACATGGGACAGGGCGACTGCACTGTATTAAGGAGAGGATGACCGGGGCCATGTATTGCGAGATTTTGGGAACAACCTCCTCCCTCAGTTAGAGCAAGATGGGTCGAGGCTGGGTCTTCCAACATGACAATGACCAAGCACACAGCCAGGATAACCAAGGAGTGGCTCTGTAAGAAGCATATTAAGGTTCTGCCGTGGCCTAGCCAGTCTCCAGACCTAAACCTAATAGAGAATCTTTGAGGAGCTCAAACTCCGTGTTTCTCAGTGACAGGCCAGAAACCTGACTGATCTAGAGAAGATCTGTGTGGAGGAGTGGGCCAAAATCCCTCCTGCAGTGTGTGCAAACCTGGTGAAAAACTACAGGAAACGTTTGACCTCTGTAATTGCAAACAAAGGCTACTGTACCAAATATTAACATTGACTTTCTCAGGTGTTTAAATACTTATTTGCAGCTGTATCATACAAATGAATAGTTAAAAAATCATATATTGTGATTTCTGGATTTTTTTTTAGATTATGTCTCTCACAGTGGACATGCACCTACGATGACAATTTCAGACCCCTCCATGATTTCTAAGGGTGTTTAAACACTTATTTTCCTCACTGTATGTATATATATATATATATATATATATATATATATATATATATATATACACACACACACACACACAGGGATATTTTATGTATATTAATGTACATACCCCGAAGTATCAATACCATTAGTGCTCCAAAGATAAAAACACGATATGCATGATAGTACATTGTGGTCCTCCCGCAGCTGGGTTTAAACTGTTGACTCAAATCTAGACAAAGTCCAAGACCCAGAAACACTTCCTGACTTGCTCAGTGTCTGTGATCTTGTGGTCTATAAATGTTTGCTGTGGGTGGCAGCAAAGCTAAAAAGTGCATCTATATTTTCACAGGATGTGTCTTGTAAGAAAGTGGTTAAGTAGTTTTTCTCTCTTCTAATGCACTGTGTCACAGATGCTTTCTGTAGTTCTGCTGAAACATGCACTTTTAAATAATGTGGATAAAACTAAAGTGCACTGACCCTAGGGAAGTGGGGCATGTTTACTGTGCTCTTCTTCCTCCTTGAATGTCAGTAACTCAATTCGTCTACAAATAATAAGCATGCAGATGAGGAGTAGTATTCTCAAACGTAGACCTCATGAAGTGTTACATTTTCTGTGGGCTGAAGTCGTCTTGATATGAAACCAGTCCTATTGTTTTCACTAATAATGCTGGTAAATGGGAAGTTACGTTCTTGAAACTGATCTGAGGTCATTGGATTGGCCAGCAATCTTAATTCCTGTACTGCTAAAAGTTCTGTGTGCATGTCAAGTGAAGGCTGCACTGGTGACCACAAGGCTTTACATACACGCTTCACACGCAGTGGAGGGGATATACTTGTAAAAGGCATTTACATTTTGACTGCATGCACAATACTGAAGTTACAGATTTGCATGAATTATTATGCTTTAAAATACAATAGGAGAATTTAAGGCAGGCAGTGATTTTTTATACTTAATACATCTTAAATTAGTTTTGCTTGATTGAGACTCTGGTTATATCTCCATTTTTTTTTTAATTCATTTGGTTTAAATTTACCAGCTTGCAGTTTAAAATCTGATTTAGGTGTGAACAGATAAGATATGCTGAGATTCCATGATTATATGTGGTTATACTTAAAGCAGCATAAACAAAAACATGGTTTTATTAATGAATGCAAATGCAGTTTTGATCACAATGTTCAGAGCACATATGTTTTCTTTTTAAAATTACAAAATGTACAAAAATGTAAGAAAATGAAAAGTAACAAGGTTACTGTTGTTAATACACTAAGACGTCATGGTTTGAAATCATGCATGGCAAGGAAGGTTCCCCTACTTAAACCAGCACATGTCCAGGCACGTCTTAAGTTTGCCAATGACCATTTGGATGATCCAGAGGAGTCATGGGAGAAAGTCATGCGGTTAGATGAGACCAAAATAAAAACTTTTGGGTCATAATTCCACTAAACGTGTTTGGAGGAAGAAGAATGATGAGTACCATCCCAAGAACACCATCCCTACTGTGAAGCATGGGGGTGGTAGCATCATGCTTTGGGGGTGTTTTTCTGCACATGGGACAGGGCGACTGCACTGTATTAAGGAGAGGATGACCGGGGCCACGTATTGCGAGATTTTGGGGAACAACCTCCTTCTCTCAGTTAGAGCATTGAAGATGGGTCAAGGCCGGGTCTTCCAACATGACAATGACCCGAAGCACACAGCCAGGATAACCAAGGAGTGGCTCTGTAAGAACTATATGAAGGTTCTGGCGAACCTTGGAGGGAACCTTGAACCTCAATCTTTGGAAGGAGCTCAAACTCCGTGTTTCTCAGCAACAGGCCAGAAACCTGACTGATCTAGAAACGATCTGTGTGGAGGAGTGTGCCAAAATCCCTCCTGCAGTGTGTGCAAACCTGGTGAAAATCTACAGGAAACGTTTGACCTCTGTAATTGCAAACAAAGGCTACTGTACCAAATATTAACATTGACTTTCTCAGGTGTTTAAATACTTATTTGCAGCTGTATCAAACAAATAAATAGTTAAAAAATCATATATTATGATTTCTGGATTTTTTTTTTTAGATTATGTCTCTTACAGTTGACATGCACTTAAGATGACAATTTCAGATCCCTCCATGATTTCACAGACCCCTCCATGATGAGACAATGGCCGAGGCCTGGGGAATGGTGACTCCACCCCGAGGTAATGGAGCAGGTATGGCAGAGGTTCTATAGAGCCCAGGTGGATCTGTTTGAGACCCGGGAGACTTCGCACTGTCCACTCTGGTTCTCTCTCTCTCACCCAGCCCTGTTAGGGCTGGATGCAATGGTACAGTCATGGCTGAGGATACGCCTGTACGCCTTTCTTCCAATCGTGCTGCTTTCGGGAGTTCTAGAGAGTGTTGAGGCACCTGGTGTGCCTGCTCGAGGGCCCTTCGTGGGAAATTCCTCCAAGGTGTGATCTCCTCTCGCAGGCGGGCAGAACCCTGGTTCACCCCCGCCTGGAGTTGTGGAAGCTGTGGCTGTGACCCCTGAGGGGGGTGGTCTCTCTACCGAGGTAGCAGAGACCCTACTCCATTCCAGAGCTCCCTCCACGAGGAGGTCATACATTGCACGGTGGCGGCTGTTCAAGTCATGGTGTGAGCACTATGGCTTAGACCCAGTTAACTGCCCAATTGGTTAAGTTCTGTAGTTCTTGCAGGAACAGTTTGCCACAGGTTTAACCCCTTCAACCATGAAGCTTTATGTGTCCGCCATCGCAGCATATATCACCCTGCCTGTGGGGCAGTCACTGGGTAGGCACCCTCTGGTGCCACGTTTCCTCCCTGAAGAGGATCGGGGATCTGCAGGCTCTGTCCGTGGCCCCGTCCCACCTGGAATTGCCCCTGTCATGGCCAGAGTGTTTCTGTATACAAAACCTGGGTACATACTTAAGGTGCCTGCGGCTGTCGTGTTACATGCATTCTGCCATCCTCCGTGTATAGCCCCCAGCCAGAAGATACAGAACCACAGGATATGAGTGACTTGTGAGGTTAAGTCAGGAGTCGAGGGATTCGGTGAATTCTAATGATTCGGTGAGTGCCCTCTAGTGGAAATCAATGGCAAAAGCAGGCAGAATCCCTACTGGTCCAAAGGACTTGTTAGATTCTGATCCATTCACTAAGCGATTCAGAAGGATTCGAATCTGTAAGCAGAATCCGTTTCAGATTTCAGAACTTTACAGAAAAACAACGAAAGACCCAAGAGCTCACTCCTCAGATGATGGACTGTGAATGAAGGAAAGAAAATGAATTAAAAAGAAAAAAAAAGAATAAAGCATTGTGAATTGCACAGTAGCATGAATATAATAGATTTTGTAATATGGCAGGAAACATTAAAGAATAGCCACCTCAAAACAAGCTACTTCCTGTTACCAATTACTATATGCTATACTGTTGCTATAAACAGATGTTTACCACCAACCACTCATTTTTATTTGCATCTGATACATGCAGCTTGCTACATTACCAAGAAAACAAAAAGTAAGTGCTCTGTGTAAACACTTTGTCATGGTTGACACATTTTACTGTTATAAAACACCGACACTGTAGCACTTCTTATACAAATGCTAAATAATTCTGTGTAAATGGGTAAATCAGCTCTAATCACAACGTCAACTTCTCCAATGAAACAACCGTGGTGGGTCTCATCAGCAAAAATGAGAGTCAGCATACAGATATGAAGTACGGACTGGTGAAAAGCCAACAATCTGTCTCTAAATGTGGAAAACAAAGATGGTAGACTTCAGGAGGACAGGTTGTGATCATTCCCCAATGAAAGAGCGACACACTTTTGTACGTCTCTCTGGATAAGGGCATCTGCTAAATGGCGCAAATGTGAATGTAAATGTAAACATCAATGGCCCCTTTGTGGAGATTTTCAAGAACAACAAATTTCTTGTTCACCTGGCACCTGGTTGGTCCCTCAACACCAGCATAGCATAAAGCATTGTCTCTACTTTTTGAGAAAGCTGAGTAAGTCCCAACTCCCACACATCCTCACAACGTTTTTACAGAGGACCATCAAAAGCATCCTAAGCAGCTGCATCACTGCCCTACAGCATACCCTACCCTACACAACATGCTACATTTACAAAGCCATGAACATTGTTGATGAAAACACACATCCTCTCACACACAACAGTAAACAGCTGCAGTAAACATGTCAGGTGTTCACAGACATAATCAAGACTGTGGTTTGGACAGTCCAAATGAGAGGAATCACAGAGAGTAGCAGAACAGATAATCAGTACAGCAAAACAAACATACAGAGTAAAAATTGTGTTGATTATATGTATATATAAAATGTGTGTGTGTGTGTGTGTGTGTGTGTGTGTGTGTGTGTGTGTGTGTTCAACTTTATCTTACAGAGGAAACAAAGCACTTATTCTTCAATTACTGCCATGGCACATTGGTCATTATTATTACCTGTAAAATAAAATATCAAATAATTAAGCAAACAATCAAATAACAAAAAAACATTTATTCTTGTAACTTGTTATTGTGTTGAAGTTCTTACCATGAGCTCTGTAACATTTTACACTCAGAATGACTGTCACCAGGAGATACGGAAAGGCTGCTATTAGAGTACTGATCAGTTTCGGCACCGACACTGAAGCTCCTACGTATGAGACAAAGCATAAACAAACACATTCTACTGGGGGATTATCAAAAGCATCTTTAGCAGCTGCATCACTGCCTGGTTTGATAGATGTGCTGTTTCAGATCGTTTTACTGTCTACTGTACTGTATATGGCTGAAATGACAACAAAAGCCTACTTGACTTGAATAAAATATAGGTTTAATTTAATGGCAGGAAGAATGGATTTGTTTGAAAAGTGTTGCATAAAACTCGTCTTTAAATTGTTCTATATTGTAGAAACAGGTTATTTTCTTACACTAATTGTCATGCCACATCAATAATAATAGGCTAAGATGCCACTGAAATACCTGATTCCACAAATATATTAAATAATTCCACAGTGGATCTGTAATAATAGGATTAACTAGAAACAGGTGATCAAATAGTTTATTTATGCTCCTCTAAGTGTGTTTTTTTTTTCTTTAAAGAATATACTTAAATATTCTAATTGCATTCTGACTCAGATTTACACTTCATTTTCTCTCATATGCAAGTGAAATTACAGATTTTAAGTTTGTGTCACTCAGCATGACTGCGTCTTGTCCGTCTCCATAGCAAAAGAGACAGAGGATCATGGGTAATGCTGACAGACATGCCAAAGGTAATTTCTTTTACAATTCTTTTTTTTTATCACAGAATAAAGCAGAGAATATAAGGTTATATAAGAGGGTTATATTTTGTGTGTGTCACTAATTAACTAGTGTCACTAGGCTCCTTAATTAACCAAGAGAATATATTTACTGTATTTTGAAGAAACCAGTGATGGTTTATAATAGCGAGTCATTTACAGAATATAAAGCAATAAAAACAAGGTTGAGTAATAGTGTTTGAAGATTAAAAAAATCAATAACAAATGAGAAAAAAACAGGCGGAGGCACCAAAAATACTTTCTATTGAAATACATCACATAGAAAGTCGTCCTCAAGGACACGAAAAAATAGGGAAATTCGTTTCTATGAACAAAATGCCATTACTAGACCTTTGTTAGTTGTATGAAGGAGCATTTTTTATGTATATGACACACACAAACACTAGCAAGCCTATAGTTGTAATTGATTACATAGTGCTATAGCACACTGAACACAATGTAGGTACGTGTAGGTGTAAAATATACTTGTCCTGGTCTGTTTACAGCTCAGTGTCTCTGAGGCAGAACTGGAGCTGACATTGTTAGCTGCAGTGCAGTTCAGTATAACGGCTCCTTCTGCTGGTGAGAGACTGAACTGCAGCTGAGCTCCACGCGCTGTTTTATAGCCACTCCATAGGAATAAGACATTTTCAGCTCCGAGCGCTGCACACTTCACATCAACATCACAGCTGTTTGTGGACACCGGCAATGTTTGTGACTTCTCAATCTGTACAGAGGTTATGGGACCTATTCGTACATTTACAAAACAAACAAACAAAAAAATAAAAAGCACACACACACACACACACACACACACACACACACACACACACACACACATGAAAAGACATCTGAAACAAATTGTTGAAACAAATCGATTCACAAAGCTTGTTATATTTAGCAAGGCAAAATAATAAACAAGAGCCTTCAAGAGAGTTTAAACAATTCCCAATAAATATATTTAAGTATTGAATTCTACATATTACAATTAAATTCATAATGTGAATCATACTTACTTTGAACATAAACTTTAAATATTTGAGTTGTATACTGTCTGCTAATGCTTTTTGCAACAACCGAGAATGTTCCAGAGTCTTGGGGCTGAAGATCTTGTACAGTTACTCCAAATGGATTATAGTTCTCCTTCAATCTTCCACTGAACTGGGATTCTAGAAATGTGAAATTTTGGTCTGTTCTGTATTCAAAAAAAGTGTTTCTATTGAACTTCCACTGAACTGTTAACCCTGATTCTATTGGGTTAATAAAAGGAAGATCCAAGGAGCTCCCAACTTTGAGCACCATCACTGTGTCAGCCAAAGCAACACACACACCTGCAGCAGAGGAAAATATAACAATCAGTGTGTGCTAAAAAAGCTATGAGTATCTACAACACATTTTTTTTTTATTTGATATTGATACTATATATAAATATGCTGCTTATATGGAACCGTGTGTATACTATGTTGGTTCTACACAACAAAGCTGTCACAACACAATGTCACAACCAAAGACAAGGTTACAACCGTGCCAACAATCATCACAGTATACTGACATATAATGTATACTAACGAATATCAAAGCAGTAATTCTTTGCAAATTCAGACTGGCACCAATAACATTTCTGAACAAATTATATATAAATATATATAAGAAGTGTAACGGTACATATATTCGTACCGACATCTTTATGGTACAGGTGTTTTGGTTCGGTCGGTGCACGTGTACTGAATGCAATCCTTTTTTAAGTGTGGAACATAATTAAAATCTGAGTTCCCCTAAGGTATGTAGAATTTTAGGGCAGAGTGGACAAACACAAAGCATCAGAAAATGTTAGGCAATAAAACTGTTACAGAAGATTTTTACATTTACTGAATACAAAGTGAAAAGCACATTTAATGTTCAACAGTTCCAACAGTCCAGAATAGTTTAGAAACATAGATTCAAGGCTCTAACCTTTTAAAATCTATCCACAGAAAAACATTTACAATTTAAACTTTTTCTAATGACTTTCTATATTTGGAAACTTTAGTATAATATAACATCTATAAAAAAAATAAATTCACCCATGATATGTAGCTTAAAATGCAGTAATTGTGCAAATATTTATTTTGGTCTTTGACAAACATTTTTAAAAATAGCTTAAAAATCAGAAAAATGACCACTTGGAAGGAAAAATGGAAGCACGTTATGCACAATAGTCCTGCATTGCTGTTCTGTTCTATTTCTTTATGTCAAAGACCAAAAAGATTCTCTGCCCTGATACCAATATGAATAATTAAGCTCAGTAAATATGCAAATAATTATTATGGTCTTTGACATGAATCTTTAAAACATTTTTTTCTAAATACAGTATGCATCAAAAACGAAATTCATTCCTGTACGTACCCTTAAAAATCACAAACATGAGCACTTTAAAGATGGAAACACGACATGCACGATAGTCCTGCATTGCTGTTCTATTCTTAGTCCTGTTTTGTCCTGCTGCAGCTCGTTGTAGATTTCTGATACAAAAGTATACAGTCCAAGACCACAAAACACTTCCTGACTTGCTCAGTGTCTGATCTCATGGTCTTTAAATGTTTGCTGTGGGTGGCAGTAAAGGCCTAAATGTATCAATAGTATTTTCATGTGTGTTGTCAGAAAGTGGTTTAGAGGTTTTTCTCATTTCTTGTACTGTGTCACGGATGTTTACTGTGGTTCTTCCAAAATAAAGCACTTTTAAATAAAGTGCACATGGACTTTTAAATAAAGTGCATAAAGGTAATTTGCAATAGCCGAATGAAAGTGATCTGCTCAGTGTCAGAGATCTCTAGTCTATAAATGTTTGCTGTGGGTGGCATGAAGATTAAAAATTGTATCTATATTTAAAGTACATCTATATTATGTCATGCATTGTCAGAAAGAGGTTTAGTAGTTTTCCTTACTTCTAATGAAATGCGTCACAGATGCTTACTGTGGTCTACTACATGCACTTTTAAATAATGTGGATAAAGCTAAAGTGCACTGGTTCAAGGGAAGTGGGGCATTTTTCTATTTCTCTTTTAGATTCTTTTATGGGCATGAAATAAACTCCTGTATGGCTTGATTGGTGTCTTCTAATGGGTTGGGTAAACGCTTCTCTACATCACTAGCATTTCTTCCTTTTTGAATGCAAGTAACGCAATTCATCTACAAATAGAAAGCAAGCTAATGATAACGATGAGTTGATACAAGGTTGCCTGAGTTAATATGCTTTGAAATATAGGAGGATAATTTTATGCAAGCAAAACAAGCAAAGATTTCCATACATAATGTAAATAAAATTAGTTTTGCTTGAATGAGCCACTGGTTATGGCTCTAGTTTTACTTTTACCTTTAGTGTAGATTTACCAGCTTGCAGTTCATACATGGTTTAGGAGTAAACAGATAAGAAATGAGTGAGACTCCATGGATACAATTCATGCAGCATAAACAAAAACAGGTTTTGTAAATTATATGCAAATCCAATTTTAAAAACAATGTTCAGAGCACCGATGTGTTCTTTTTCAAATTACAGAATGTAAGAAATGAACAGAATGTACAGAAATGTAAGTGCAATTAACAGATGTTTATTGATGAATGCATTTTTGTATGCTATTACACCTATATTTTCATGTTGTAAGAAACCGTTTAACAGATGGACACAACTATGCTGCATATAGAGCCACAGGAAATGACACGAGACCTTCTAACAAGTTTAGTTCCTTTTTTTATTTCCTACAAATCCACACCCTTCTTAGTGCTTTTGTTTTTAGCACAGATAACGCAAAACCAGAATTTAGCAAGCATCACAATTGCATTTACATTTACATTTATGGCATTTGGCAGGTGCCCTTATCCAGAGAGACTTACATTTACATACATACAGCTGCTGTATAAATGCAGTCAAAATATATACCTTGTCTTATTAGGAAACATCTTGGATTATCCTGGTGGCATCTGGGAACTGACTCATCAGTATCACATTCTGCCCATTGACATGGGAAATTAAAGTTAACATAATGATCCCCCTTAATGCTGCTATTTGTTCTTTTTAGAATGTGACACATACAGTGAGGAAAATAAATATTTGAACACCCTGCTATTTTGCAAGTTCTCCCACTTAGAAATCATGGCGGGGTCTGAAATTGTCATCGTAGGTGCATGTCCACAGTGAGAGACATAATCTAAAAAAAAAAATCCAGAAATCACAATGTATGATTTTTTAACTATTTATTTGTATGATACAGCTGCAAATAAGTATTTGAACACCTCTCTATCAGCTAGAATTCTGACCCTCAAAGGCCTGTTAGTCTGCCTTTAAAATGTCCACCTCCACTACATTTATTATCCTAAATTAGATGCACCTGTTCGAGGTCTTTAGCTGCATAAAGACACTTGTCCACCCCATACAATCAGTAAGAATCCAACTACTAACATGGCCAAGACCAAAGATTTGTCCAAAGACACTAAGGACAAAATTGTACACCTCCACAAGGCTGGAAAGGGCTACGGGGAAATTGCCAAGCATCTTGGTGAAAAAAGGTCCACTGTTGGAGCAATCATTAGAAAATGGAAGACGCTAAACATGACTGTCAATCTCACTCGGACTGGGGCTCCATGCAAGATCTCACCTCATGGGGTCTCAATGATCCTAAGGAAGGTGAGAAATCAGCCCAGAACTACACGGGAGGAGCTGGTCAATGACCTGAAAAGAGCTGGGACCACCGTTTCCAAGGTTACTGTTGGTAATACACTAAGACGTCATGGTTTGAAATCATGCATGGCACGGAAGGTTCCCCTGCTTAAACCAGCACATGTCCAGGCACGTCTTAAGTTTGCCAATGACCATTTGGATGATCCAGAGGAGTCATGGGAGAAAGTCATGCTTTCCGGTTGATTGTGGTTTGCCACAATAAACTCTACCTTTGCTCTATTCATCCTAGTGTCTTGGCTTCTTATGAAGAGACTATTTTACATTTATTTTGAAAATCACAACTAACGTCGGAAGCAATTGGTCTGAGAGACAAGAAATTTCCGACAACTTTCACCCTGTATGTTGACTACTGCTGATGAGATCAAACAGTCTTGAGCTGTGCACTGTTACACAGTCATAAGTCAGCATAAACAGCAGTGGGCTAAGAATACAGCCCTGGAGCCCCCAGCATTTATTGTGTTGCTGAGATTTTGTTCACAATCAGGACTCTCAGTCAGGAAGTTCTGGATCCCCTGTGCCATGTGCTCTGTTTTTCCATTGTTGTAAAACAATGTTTTGTGTTGTGGCTTTTAAGGTCACCTTGTCACCTACTTTGAAGGTGGAGTTTCAGGTTTGGAGCAGCCTATACACCCCTGCACTCATGGCATGGCTTCTAGCCGAACTGTAAAGTTAGTTGTTCCTAAAGACAGTGATGTCTTTGATAAACTTGCTGATTTAGCTGGGCACTGATGAAGTATATTCCTTTCTGTCAAGTTTGTGAAGTCATCTTTGGTTGCCAAGCCTGAAGGTTTTCATGTGTTCAGAACTGAATTAGACCATAAAATGAATGGCCTGTATTCTGGGATTAATATAATAATTAATATAATTAATATAATCTGTTAAAAACTGTGTCTAAAAAATTTGGAACAATTTCAAAATAAGGTTCCTTTACATTTTCAAAGACTTAATATAAAGACATCATCAAAAGATTTGGAGAACCTGAAGAAATTTCTGTGCACACAGGACAAAGGGTTAAAATTTGATGCCTGCGATCTTTGGTTCTCAGGCGGCACTGGATTAAAAACAGGTATGTGTTTGGGCATCTTGCACATCTGGAAAGGCATCATTAATGATAACACATATACAGTATATGGTATTAGAGCAGCAAATGCGTCCATCCAGATGATGACCTTTTCAGGAAATGCCTTGCAAATTTCAGCAAAACAATGCTAAATTGTATACTGCATCTATTAAAATGGCACGGCTTCATAGTAGAAAAGTCGGAGTGCTAAACTCGCCTGCATGCAGTCCAGACATTTTTCCAATTGAAAACATTTGGCGCTTCATGAAACTAAAAGCTGTTAAACAACTGGAATACTGTATTGATAAGATTCCTCTCCTTAGTCCCAAGACATATATTTAGTTTAGTTTAGAAGAGGGAATGCTACACAGTGGCAAACATGACCTTGTTACAACTTTTTGAGATGTATTATGCAATTCAAATTGAAAATTCCATTATATTTTCCTTAAAATGGTATAGGTTTATAAGATTTGCAAATCATTGCAGTGTATTTTTATCTGCATTTTAAGCAGTGTTTAAACTTTATTGGAATTGAGGTTGTAGTAATGATGACATTTTTAATGTCGAAATTTTAAGTATCAGTCAAATAACCCTTTAAAAAAATACATTTAATTCAGAAATGTATCAAACTTCTGTGTGCAAAAACCTAACCTCAGCTGCTGTTATCTAACCAACTATGTGCCAGTATCAAATGGCCACTTTATCTCCAAGATTTAGGCCTCATTATATCAGAGAGAAAGCACTGGTTAAAGTGGTAAATAACTTGCTATTGGCCTCTGATCAAGGCTGTGTCTTCTTGCTTGCCTTAGAAATAAGCTTTCTCATTGCATTATATCTCATAATAACAGATTTGCACCCAAGTTTCCATTACATTTTGTTTTGTAGTTGATCCTATGCTATATCTATGCTTTATGCTTTCTTTAACACGGTTGTTAGTATAATAAACTTAATTATCTACTTATAGAACTTACAGAGACATAACATGTAGTTTTATAATTTCAATCTTATTACAAACGGCGGTTAGTGAGAATGTCATGTCTGATATTAAACAGTAGAACAGAACACAAGAGCTGGCTGGAAAACAATATTTATTTATTTATATATACAGTAAAACATAGATGCTACATATATAGTCTGAGATGATAATAATAAAAATACAGTACAATTATAAAATACAAAATACAGTCATAATTAAAATAACAATGGCTAAGCTTACATGTAATTTAAAGCTCTTCACAAAGCATTGTACAGCTTTATATATATAATTTTTTTTACTTAAAACACTCAGACATGAGAGGCAATAATCTAGTGGAGAACAAATAGAGAAAAAAGTAGAGAAAAAAAAAACCGTACATGAGCCAAATAATGGTCTAAAAATAACAGCTTACTGAAGGACAATACCATATGTAGAGGGGACAATATTTAATTATTTTTAAAATCTTATTCTCTTTAAAGTACACTAAGGCATAAGTAAGTAAATAACACAAAAACACATAGTTAATACTGAATTCCACCAACATTTTGTAGATTAACACATTCAGCTCCTGTTTTTCCACTAACATTTGTTTTTCAACATTAATTTTTAATTATTTTAAAAGTTGAATTTTTGTTTTTTTAATTTGTAGTTGGAAAGTTTTCCATTTCTTATGGACCTAAAAAAGATGGGAATTTACAGTTAACAATACAGACTGCTATATTGTATGATTTGTCAAACATTTGGCAAAATTGCATAAAAATCCAAAAAGTTTCATAAATATGTGCTCTGAGCATGAAAAAACTCAATCCAGTAAACTAACCACAGAAATAGAAACATACCAACATATTATCTGGCTTATTATTATTATTAGGGCCCGAGCACCGAGGAGCAGGCCAGAATGGCCTGCACCAGAGGTGCGAAGCCCTATTGTTTTCCTTAGAATTTATAATTTTTTATTTATTTATTTATTTTTTTTACACACATTGGCAATTTGGGGTCCCTTAACATACTCGAAAACTCTTGAAATTTGGCACACACGTCAGAGTCCTTTGTCACTAGGGCCGGACAAAGGCTGGTATTAAGGCGTGGCAGGGGGGCTCTGTAGCGCCCCCTGTAATTCAAAACCAAACATTCGTGCACAGATTGGGCAATTATGTTTGCACATGTACGAGAGTTGGTACGCATATAGATCTCATCGAGCCGAACAACTTTCGCCCTCTAAACTATGAGCTACGCCCAACAGGAAGTCAGCCATTTTGGTTTGTTTATAAGTGCATGCAGTGAACTTTTAAATACTCCCCTAGAATTCATGCGATTGACATCAAACGTGGCGAACATGATGCCGAGACATTGCACTTGCTAAATTGTGAAGGGATTTTTGATATCTCGAACGGTGCTGCCATGGCGAGGCGACAAATTTATGGCGAATTTGGAGAACAGGAAGTGTTTAATATCTAAAGCAAAAAAATGTCTTATTCAGATGACACGCTGTGTATATGTTCTGCCAAGGATTCCGTTCGCATCGATGTGCCTATTGTGAATCTCGGACATAGCGCCACCAACAGGCGCCAGGAAGTGTGTCAGTCACAAAAGGTGGATTTTTTGACAGTTGCATGTGGTGAACTTTTAAATACTCCTCCCAGGATATTTATGCGATTGACACCAAACGTGGTCAACATGATGGCGAAACATTGTAGATAATAAATTGCGAAGGAATTTTTAATATCTCGAACGCCGTTTCCATGGCAATGCCTCAAACTTTACTTTCATTTTCAGGCGTATTTAAGCACTTGGCATGCACTTTGTGTGCCTTAACATGCTCGAAAACACCGGAGATTTGGCACAGACGTCAAAGTCGTCTGCCATTAGGACCGGTCAAAGGCTGGAACATAGGCGTGGCAATAGGGCTCTGTAGCGCCCCCTGTAATGCAAAAACAAATATCGGTGCACAGATCGTGCAAACATGTACGCACATGTATGAGAGTTGGTAGGCCTATAGATCTCATAGACCCGAACAACTTTCACAATGAAACCTATTAGCTCCGCCCAACAGGAAGTCGGTCATGTTGGGTTGTTTTATAAGTGCATGCAGTGAACCTTTCAATACTCCTCCTAGGATATTCATGAGATTGACACCAAACGTGGTCAACATAATGCTGAGACATTGCACTTGCTAAATTGCGAAGGGATTTTTGATATTTTGAACGGTGCTGCCGTGGTGAGGCGTCAAACTTAAATTTTTTTTCAGGCATATTTAAGGCTTTTGGCGTGCTTAGATTAACTTGAAATTTGACACATACATCACCTTTGACAAGTCACATACATCACAAGTGTGGACAATAAGGTCGGACAACGGTGTGTCTCTTAAGTGGCTCACTAGCGCCCCCGTTTGTCTAAAATGTGGGGTTTCTTTTACCTACAGTCCCCAAATGGGTCAGTAACAACAAAAATAGTCCACTGAAATTTACCCACTTGATGCACTTGCCCACCGTGCATTGCTTTCTGGGAGGCACCGTATAGCGATACACAAACGTGCGTGGGCCCGACATCGCTGCTTGCAGCTATATTTAGGCCGAGCACCGAGGAGCAGGCCAGAATGGCCTGCACCAGAGGTCTGACCCTATTGTTTTCCTTTAAATTTTTTATTATTATGATTTCTTTTTTTTAATTTTTTTTTTTTTTTACACACATTGGCAATTTGGGGTCCCTTAACATACTTGAAAACTCTTGAAATTTGGCACACCGTCAGAGTCCTTTGTCACTAGGGCGGACAAAGGCGGTATTCAGGCATGGCAGGGGCTTTGTAGCGCCCCCTGTAATTAAAAAACAAACAAAATCAAGGGATTTTTGATATCTCGAACGTTGCTACCATGGCGAGGCGACAAATTTATGGCGAATTCAGAGAAACAGGAAGTGTCTAATATCTAAAGCAAAAAAAATTCTAATTGTATGACACAGCGGTTTGTATGTTCGCCAAGGATTCCGATCGCATCGATGTGCCTATTGTGAATCTTGGACATGGCGCCACCAACAGGCGCCAGGAAGTGTCAGTCACAAAGGTGGATTTTTAGAGTTGCATGTGGTGACCTTTTAAATACTCCTCCCAGGATATTTATGCGATTGACACCAAACGTAATCAACATGATGCCGAGACATTGTAGATGATAAATTACAGCGTGATTTTTGATATCTCGACGCTGTTCCCATGGCAACGCATCAAACTTTACTTTTATTTCAGGCATATTTAAGGCTTTTGGCGTGCTTAGATTATCTTGAAATTTGACACATACATCACATTTGACAAGTCACATACATCACAACTGTGGACAAAAGGTCGGACAATAGTGTGTCTCTTAAGTGGCTCACTAGCGCCCCGTTTGTCTAAAATGTGAGTTTCTTTTACCTACAGTCCACAAATGGGTCAGTAACAACATAAAATAGTCCACTGATATTTACCCACTTGATGCACTTGCCCACCGTGCATTGTTTTCTGGAAGGCACCGTATAGCGATTCACAAATGTGCGAGGGCCCACCATCGCTGCTTGCAGCTATATTTAGGGCCGAGCACGAGGAGCAGGCCAGAATGGCCTGCACCAGAGGTCTGACCCTATTGTTTTCCTTTAAATTTTTATTATTATGATTTCTTTTTTTTAATTTTTTTTTTACACATTGGCAATTTGGGGTCCCTTAACATGCTCGAAAACTCTTGAAATTTGGCACACACGTCAGAGTCCTTTGTCACTAGGGCGGACAAGGCGGTATTCAGGCATGGCAGGGGCTTTGTAGCGCCCCTGTAATTAAAAACAAACAAAATCAAGGGATTTTGATATCTCGAGCGTTGCTACCATGGCGGCGACAAATTTATGGCGAATTCAGAGAAACAGGAAGTGTCTAATATCTAAAGCAAAAAAAATTCTAATTGTATGACACGCGGTTTGTATGTTCGGCCAAGGATTCCGATCGCATCGATGTGCCTATTGTGAATCTTGGACATAAGCGCCACCAACAGGCGCCAGGAAGTGTGTCAGTCACAAAGGTGGATTTTTAGAGTTGCATGTGGTGACCTTTTAAATACTCCTCCCAGGATATTTATCGATTGACACCAAGCGTAATCAACATGATGCCGAGACATTGTAGATGATAAATTGCAACGTGATTTTTGATATCTCGAACGCTGTTCCCATGGCAACGCATCAAACTTTACTTTTATTTCAGGCATATTTAAGGCTTTTGGCGTGCTTAGATTATCTTGAAATTTGACACATACATCACATTTGACAAGTCACATACATCACAACTGTGGACAAAAAGGTCGGACAATAGTGTGTCTCTTAAGTGGCTCACTAGCGCCCCCGTTTGTCTAAAATGTGGGGTTTCTTTTACCTACAGTCCACAAATGGGTCAGTAACAACATAAAATAGTCCACTGATATTTACCCACTTGATGCACTTGCCCACCGTGCATTGTTTTCTGGAAGGCACCGTATAGCGATTCACAAATGTGCGAGGGCCCACCATCGCTGCTTGCAGCTATATTTAGGGCCCGAGCACCGAGGAGCAGGCCAGAATGGCCTGCACCAGAGGTGCGAAGCCCTATTGTTTTCCTTAGAATTTATTATTAGGGCCCGAGCACCGAGGAGCAGGCCAGAATGGCCTGCACCAGATCTTGACCCTATTGTTTTAATTAAATTTATTATTATTATTATTATTTTTTTTATTTATTTATTTTTTTTTACACACATTGGTCATTAGAGGTCCCTTAACATACTCGAAAACTCTTAAAATTTGGCACACACGACTGAGTCCTTTGTCACTAGGGCCTTAGAAAGGCTGGTATACAGGCGTGGCAGGGGGGCTCTGTAGCGCCCCCTGTAATTAAAAAACAAACATTCGTGCACAGATCGGGCAATTATGTTCGCACATGTACGAGAGTTGGTAGGCATATAGATCTCATCGACCGAACAACTTTCGCCCTCTAAACTATGAGCTCCGCCCAACAGGAAGTCAGCCATTTTGGTTTGTTTTATAAGTGCATGCGGTGAACTTTTAAATACTCCTCCTAGGGAATTCATGCGATTGACATCAAGCGTGGCGAACATGATGGGGAGACATTGCACTTGCTAAATTGCGAAGGATTTTTGATATCTCGAGCGTTGCTACCATGGCGGCGACAAATTTATGGCGGTCGGAGAACAGGAAGTGTTTAATATCTAAAGCAAAAATGTCTTATTCGGACGACCACGCGGTGTGTATGTTCGGCCAAGGATTCCGATCGCATCGATGTGCCTATTGTGAATCTCGGACATAGCGCCACCAACAGGCGCCAGGAAGTGTGTCAGTCACAAAGGTGGATTTTTGACAGTTGCATGTGGTGAACTTTTAAATACTCCTTCCAGGATATTTATGCGATTGACACCAAACGTGGTCAACATGATGCGAGACATTGTAGATGATAAATTGCGAAGGGATTTTGATATCTTGAACACCGTTCCCATGGCAACGCCTCAAACTTTACTTTTATTTCAGGCATATTTAAGCATTTGGCATGCACTTTGTGTGCCTTAACATGCTCGAAAACACGGAGATTTGGCACAGGCGTCAAAGTCGTCTGCCATTAGGACCGTTCGAAGGCTGGAACATAGGCATGGCAATAGGGCTCTGTAGCGCCCCTGTAATGCAAAACAAATATCGGTGCACAGATGGGGCAAACATGTACACACATGTAAGAGAGTTGGTATGCATATAGATCTCATCGACCGAACAACTTTCACAATTAAACCTATTAGCTCCGCCCAACAGGAATTCTGACATTTGGATGGTTTCATAAGTGCATGTGGTGAACTTTTAAATACTCCTCCTAGAATTCATGCGATTGACATCAAACATGGTGAACATGATGCGAGACATTGCACTTGCTAAATTGTGAAGGATTTTTTATATTTTGAGCGGTGCTGCCATGGCGGCGACAAATTTATGGCGAATTCAGAGAAACAGGAAGTGTCTAATATCTAAAGCAAAAATGTCTTATTCGGATGACACGTAGTGTGTATGTCGACCAAGGATTCCGATCGCATCAATGTGCCTATTGTGAATCTTGGACATAGCGCCACCAACAGGCGCCAGGAAGTGTGTCAGTCACAAAGGTGGATTTTTGACAGTTGCATGTGGTTAACTTTTAAATACTCCTCCTAGGATATTCATGCGATTGCCACCAAACATAATCAAAATGATGGCGAGACATTGTAGATGATAATTTGCAAAGTGATTTTGATATCTCGACGCTGTTCTCATGGCAACGTGTCAAACTTACATTTTATTTCAGGCATATTTAAGGCTTTTGGCGTGCTTAGATTAACGAAATTTGACACATACATCACATTTGTCGGCTGTTAAGTGTGTCCAAAAGGTCGGACAAGGGTGTGTCTCTTAAGTGGCCCACTAGCGCCCCTGTTTGTCTAAAATGTGGGTTTCTTTTACTTACAGTCCCCAAATGGGTCAGTAACAACATAAAATAGTCCACTGATATTTACCCACTTGATGCACTTGCACACCGTGCATTGTTTTCTGGGGGGCACCGTATAGCGATACACAAATGTGCGAGGGCCGCCATCGCTGCTTGCAGCTATATTTATTAGGGCCGAGCACCGAGGAGCAGGCCAGAATGGCCTGCACCAGAGGTCTTGAGCCTATTGTTTTCCTTAAATTTATTATTATTAATATTTTTTTATTTATTTTTACACATTGGTCATTAGAGGTCCCTTAACATACTCGAAAACTCTTGAAATTTGGCACACGTCAGAGTCCTTTGTCACTAGGGCCAGACAAAGGCCGGTATTAAGGCGTGGCAGGGGCTCTGTAGCGCCCCTGTAATTCAAAACCAAACATTCGTGCACAGATCGGGCAATTATGTTCGCACATGTACGAGAGTTGGTACGCATATAGATCTCATCGAGCCGAACAACTTCGCACTCTAAACTATGAGCTACGCCCAACAGGAAGTCAGCCATTTTGGTTTGTTTTATAAGTGCATGCAGTGAACTTTTAAATACTCCTCCTAGAATTCATGCGATTGACATCAAGCGTGGCGAACATGATGCCGAGACATTGGACTTGCTAAATTGCGAAGGATTTTGATATCTCAAGCGGTGCTGCCATGGCGGCGACAAATTTATGGCGGTCGGAGAACAGGAAGTGTTTAATATCTAAAGCAAAAATGTCTTATTCAGACGACACGCTGTGTATATGTTCTGCCAAGGATTCCGTTCGCATCGATGTGCCTATTGTGAATCTCGGACATAGCGCCACCAACAGGCGCCAGGAAGTGTCAGTCACAAAGGTGGATTTTTGACAGTTGCATGTGGTGAACTTTTAAATACTCCTCCCAGGATATTTATCGATTGACACCAAACGTGGTCAACATGATGCTGAGACATTGTAGATAATAAATTGCGAAGAATTTTTAATATCTCAACGCCGTTCCCATGGCAACGCCTCAAACTTTACTTTCATTTTCAGGCGTATTTAAGCACTTGGCATGCACTTTGTGTGCCTTAACATGCTCGAAAACACGGAGATTTGGCACAGGCGTCAAAGTCGTCTGCCATTAGGACCGATCAAAGGCTGGAACATAGGCGTGGCAATAGGGCTCTGTAGCGCCCCTGAAATGTAAAACAAATATTGGTGCACAGATCAGGCAAACATGTACGCACATGAGCGAGTTGGTAGGCATATAGATCTCATCGACCGAACAACTTTCACAATCAAACCTATTAGCTCCGCCCAACAGTAAGTCGGCCATTTTGGATGGTTTCAAAAGTGCATGTGGTGAACCTTTCAATACTTCTCCTAGGGAATTCATGCGATTGACATCAAACATGGTGAGCATGATGCCGAGACATTGCACTTGCTAAATTGCGAAGGGATTTTTGATATTTTGAACGGTGCTGCCGTGGTAAGCCAACAAATCTATGGTGAATTCAGGGAAACAGGTAGTGTCTAATATCTAAAGCAAAAAATGTCTTATTCAGATGACACGCAGTGTGTATGTTCGGCCAAGGATTCCGATCGCATCGATGTGCCTATTGTGAATCTCGGACATAGCGCCACCAACAGACGCCAGGAAGTGTGTCAGTCACAAACGGTGGATTTTTTGACCGTTGCATGTGGTGAACTTTTAAATACTCCTCCTAGGATATTCATGCGATTGACACCAAACGTAATTAACATGATGGCAAAACATTGTAGATGATAAATTGCAAAGTGATTTTTGATATCTCGAACGCTGTTCTCATGGCAACACGTCAAACTTTACTTTTATTTCAGGCCTATTTAAGGCTTTTGGCATGTTTAGATTAACTTGAAATTTGACACATACATCACATTTATCGGCTGTTAAGTGTGGACAAAAAGTTCAGACAAAGGTGTGTCTTTTAAGTGGCTCACTAGTGCCCCCGTTTGTCTAAAATGTGGGGTTTCTTTACCTACAGTCCCCAAATGAGTTAGTAACAACATAAAATAGTCCACTGATATTTATCCACTTGATGCAATTGCCCACTGTGCATTGTTTTCTGGAAGGCACCGTATAGCGATACACAAATGTGCGAGGGCCCGCCATCGCTGCTTGCAGCTATATTTATTTTTTTATTTTTTATTTTTTACACACATTGGTCATTAGAGGTCCCTTAACATACTCGAAAACTCTTGAAATTTTGCACACACGTCAGAGTCCTTTGTCACTAGGGCCGTACAAAGGCTGGTATACAGGCGTGGCAGGGGGGCTCTGTAGTGCCCCCTGTAATTAAAAAACAAACATTCGTGCACAGATCGGGCAATTATGTTCGCACATGTACGAGAGTTGGTACGCATATAGACCTCATCGAACAACTTTCGCCCTCTAAACTATGAGCTACGCCCAACAGGAAGTCAGCCATTTTGGTTTGTTTTATAAGTGCATGCGGTGAACTTTTAAATACTCCTCCTAGGGATTTTATGGGATTGACATCAAACGTGGTCAACATGATGCCGAGACATTGTAGATGATAAATTGTGAAGGGATTTTTGATATCTCGAACACCGTTCCCATGGCAACGCGTCAAACTTTACTTTCATTTCAGCCATATTTAAGCCTTTGGCATGCACTTTGTGTGCCTTAACATGCTCAAAAACACCGGAGATTTGGCACAGACGTCAAAATCGTTTGCCATTAGGACCGGTCAAAGGCTGGAACATAGGCGTGGCAATAGGGCTCTGTAGCGCCCCCTGTAATGTAAAAACAAATATTGGTGCACAAATCAGGCAAACATGTACGCACATGAACAAGAGTTGGTAGGCATATAGATCTCATCGACCCGAACAACTTTCACAATCAAACCTATTAGCTCCGCCCAACAGGAAATCGCCCATTTTGGATGGTTTCAAAAGTGCATGTGGTGAACTTTTAAATACTCCTCCTAGGGAATTCATGCGATTGACATCAGAAGTGGTGAACATGATTTCGAGACATTGCACTTGCTAAATTGTGAAGAGATTTTTGATATTTGACGGTGCTGCCATGGCGAGGCGACAAATTTATGGCGAATTCAGAGAAACAGGAAGTGTCTAATATCTAAAGCAAAAAATGTCTTATTCGGATGACACGCAGTGTATATGTTCGGCCAAGGATTCCGATCGCATCGATGTGCCTATTGTGAATCTTGGACATAGCGCCACCAACAGGCGCCAGGAAGTGTGTCAGTCACAAAGGTGGATTTTTGACAGTTGCATGTGGTGAACTTTTAAATACTCCTCCTAGGATATTCATGCGATTGCCACCAAACGTAATCAACATGATGGCAAAACATTGTAGATGATAATTTGCAAAGTGATTTTTGTTATCTCGAACGCTGTTCTCATGGCAAGCGTCAAACTTACATTTATTTCAGGCATATTTAAGGCTTTTGGCGTGCTTAGATTAACGAAATATAACACATACATCACATTTGTCGGCTGTTAAGTGTGTCCAAAATTGTCGGACAAGGGTGTGTCTCTTAAGTGGCCCACTAAGCCCCGTTTGTCTAAAATGTGAGGTTTCTTTCACTTACAGTCCCCAAATGGGTCAGTAACAACATAAAATAGTCCACTGATATTTACCCACTTGATGCACTTGCACACCGTGCATTGTTTTCTGGGGGCACCGTATAGCGATACACAAATGTGCGAGGGCCGCCATCGCTGCTTGCAGCTATATTTTTTTTTATTTTAATTTTTTTTATTTTTTACACACATTGGTCATTAGAGGTCCCTTAACATACTCGAAAACTCTTGAAATTTGGCACACACGTCAGAGTCCTTTGTCACTAGGGCCGTACAAAGGCTGGTATACAGGCGTGGCAGGGGGCTCTGTGGCGCCCCTGTAATTAAAAAACAAACATTCGTGCACAGATCGGGCAATTATGTACGCACATGTACGAGAGTTGGTACGCATATAGATCTCATCGAGCCGAACAACTTTCGCCCTCTAAACTATTAGCTCCGCCCAACAGGAAGTCAGCCATTTTGGTTTGTTTTATAAGTGCATGCGGAGAACTATTAAATACTCCTCCTAGGGAATTCATGCGATTGACATCAAACGTGGGGAACATGATGTCAAGACATTGGACTTGCTAAATTGCGAAGGGAATTTTGATATCTCGAACGGTGCTGCCATGGCGGCGACAAATTTTGGCGGTCGGAGAACAGGAAGTGTTTAATATCTAAAGCAAAAAATGTTTTATTCGGACGACACGGGGTGTGTATGTTCGGCCAAGGATTCTGATCGCATCGGTGCGCCTATTGTTAATCTCGGACATAGCGCCACCAACAGGCGCCAGGAAGTGTGTCAGTCACAAAAGGTGGATTTTTTGACAGTTGCATGTGGTGAACTTTTAAATACTCCTTCCCGGATATTTATGCGATTGACACCAAACGTGGTCACCATGATGCTGAGACATTGTAGATGATAAATTGCGAAGGGATTTTTGATATCTTAATCGCTGTTCCTATGGCAACGCGTCAAACTTTACTTTTATTTCAGGCATATTTAAGCACTTGACATGCACTTTGGGTGCCTTAACATGTTCGAAAACACCGGAAATTTGCCACAGACGTCGAAGTCGTCTGCCCTTAGGAACGGTCAAAGGCTGGAACATAGGCGTGGCAATAGGGCTTTGTAGCGCCCCCTGGAATGCAAAAACAAATATTGGTGCACAGATCGGGCAAACATGTACGCACATGTACGAGAGTTGGTAGGCATATAGATCTCATCGACCCGAACAACTTTCACGATCAAACCTATTAGCTCCGCCCAACAGGAAGTCGGCCATTTTGGATGGTTTCATAAGTGCATGTGGTGAACTTTTAAATACTCCTCCTAGGGAATTCATGCGATTGACATCAAACGTGGCGAACATGATGCCGAGACATTGCACTTGCTAAATTGTGAAGGGATTTTTGATATTTCGAACGGTGCTGCCATGGCGAGGTGACAAATTTATGGCGAATTCAGAGAAACAGGTAGTGTCTAATATCTAAAGCAAAAAATGTCTTATTCGGATGACATGCAGTGTGAATGTTCAGCCAAGGATTCCGATCGCATCGGTGTGCCTATTGTGAATCTTGGACTTAGCGCCACCAACAGGCGCCAGGAAGTGTGTCAGTCACAAAAGGTGGATTTTTTGACAGTTGCATGTGGTGAACTTTTAAATACTCCTCCTAGGATATTCATCCAATTGACACCAAACGTAATTACCATGATGCCGAGACATTGTAGATAATAAATTGCAAAGGAATTTTTTATATCTCGAACGCTGTTCCCATGGCAACGCTTCAAACTTTACTTTTATTTTAGGCATATTTAAGGCTTTTGGCATGCTTAGATTATCTTGAAATTTGACACATACATCACATTTGTCGGCTGTTAAGTGTGGACAAAAAGGTTGGACATTGATGTGTATCTTAAGTGGCTCACTAGTGCCCCATTTGTCTAAAATGTGGGGTTTCTTTTACCTACAGTCCCCAAATGGGTCAGTAACACCATAAAATAGTCCACTGATATTTACCCACTTGATAAACTTGCCCACCGTGCATTGTTTTCTGGGAGGCACCGTATAGCGATACACAAATGTGCGACGGCCCGCCATCGCTGCTTGCAGCTTTATTTATTATTATTATTATTATTATTATTATTATTATTATTATTATTATAGAAAACACCGAAGCCACAGAATGCCCTCCTTGCCACTGATTGTCACAGATTATAATTTGGAAAGTGCTCCCAGGCGCTCTCTAGCGGTAGGAACTGGTCTGTCAGTGTTTCTCGTTGCTCTCTGACCTAGTTGGCTGTTTTAAGAAGTTACATTCATAGCACAGCTGTTTTACATTAATGACGCCACTCCAGTCTAAAATCAGCGATCAGAGAGATCTGGAAATGACCAACTTTTAGAACTTTAAATAACTTACTAAATCAGGGGTGCAAACACGTATAGTCCTTACTTAAACAATATATATGCACAAAATAAATGTCTGACCCCATATTTAAATAGATGTAAGCTAATTTGCATTGACCATGTATAGACATTTGTGTGGGGGTTAGCAGGTGTGAGAGAATGCACACTTCTACTCTGGAATATATAATAAAACTCCAGGACAGGCCTGATAAGAGTTTACATTTTACTGTCTATTATAATAATAATAATAATAATAATAATAATAATAATAATAATAATAATAATAATAATAACAATAATAATAATAATAATAATAATAATATAGTTTTATCAAATTGATAAATGATGAATTTCACATTGGTGTGTGGATAAATACATTCAGCTCCTGTTTTTCCACTAGCATTACATTCAACATTAATTAAAAAAAAAAAGGAAAAAAAGATACTACATTGAGCTTTCCATATTCTACAGTGCATCTTAAAAAAAAAAAAAAATAAATAAAGTGTATATATATATATATATATATATATATATATATATATATATATATATATATATATATATATATATATATAGTTTACCTGTTCTATCTTTACTAATTTAGTTTGGAAAATGTTTGCTATTATTATTATTATTATTATTATTATTATTATTATTATTATAGATAATATACTGCCTGCTAAGAATGCTCTTCCTGCCTCTTAATGCCACTGATTATAATATAAACAGTGCTTCCAGGCGCCCTCTAGTGGTTGGAGCTGGTCTGTCAGTGTTTTTCATTGACCTAGTTGGATGTCCTCCAAAATTACAAAGAACGTTTAAAAATAGCACACTGCTTATTTAAATACATTTACATTTAAGGATATTTGTGGATGATAACCAGGTGTGAAAGCATGCACACTTCCACTCTGGAATAGATAATGAACCCCCAGGACAGGACTAATAATTGTTTACAATTGATATCTAAATAAAACATTTACAATATACTGTATATGAGATAGTAATAATGACCTACCTGCATTATTCCTTTTGCTCTTAACCTTAACCTGGGCATAAATTGCATCAGCAGGTTCAGGGACATCCTCTAAAATATGAAAAAGACACACAAAAAGCAGTTTCAGAACAAAAACTGAGAAAATTCCAATTAAATTAAACAAAGATCTGATTTAATGATGGTTACTGCATTGATATACAATTTGATTTCTGCTCATCTTCACTTGAGTCAAACAGTAAGTACAACCCCAATTCCATAAAAGTTGAGACAATGTGAAAAATATAAATTTAAAACAGAATGCAATGATACAAATCCATATTCTATCTATTATTAAACAAACATGTTAAAAACTTAAACTGAACTAAACTGTTTAAACTGAAAATATATACTATTTTGAGCAGAAAAAATAAGGTTATTTTGAATTTAATGGTTGCAAAAGGTCTCAAAGAAAGTTGGGACTGAGGCATGTTTACCACTGTGTAGCATCATGTCTTCTGTCTGTATACATCTGAGAACTGAGGAGACCAGTTGCTGAGGTTTTGGTAGAGGAATGTTGTCCCATATGTGTCTGATACAGGATTCCTGCTCAGCAGTCCTGGGTGTCCTTTGTTGTATTTTTTATTTGATTATGTACCAAATATTTTTAAATGGTGAAAGGTCTAGACTGCAGGCAGGCATTTCAGCAACCAGATTTTTTTTTATTATTACAAAGTTATGTTATTGTAATAGATTCAGTATGTAGTTAGCATTGTCTTTCTCAAATAAGTTTAAAATAAATTACAAATGACTTTATTTCTCTCCTTTAAATAGTAAATTCTCTCTGTTTAAACATTTGATATGCTTTCTATGTTCTATTGTAAATAAAACACTGGTATATGAGATTTGCAAATCATTAAATTCTGGTATTTAATCTAACTTTTACACAGTGTCCCAACTTTTTTGGAATTGAGATTATATTAAATGGTGTGGAATTTGTGGTGCATTAACTGGGGAGGCATTGCCGGGGTGGTCAACATTAGATCTGTATCAGGCAGACATAGAGAGAGAAGAGAGCTCTGCCCACCCCTCCCGTTGGGGTATTCTCCTCATGGATATTTTGCTGGAGCAGACATCCAGCCACAAATTTTTTTATCCTTTCCGATTTTGCCATTATTAAAGATTAGCTATATCAAAAAATAATAATGCAAAGACATCCCAGTTGTTGGTCCTGAAGATCCACAGGAAAATATTCCTCCGTCATAATCCAAAGGTCAAGCACTTGAGAAATGAGAAAACATTCCTTTACCAACTACCAAAACACAAAAAGGTGGTTCAGAATTAACCCATGGATATGTTTGACATGGGGTCCCACAGTGATAAGAGCAGCCCAGGGATCTTGAAACGCAATATTGACGTGACGGTCCAATTCTGTGTGAATTATCGAAAAGTTAATGCTGTGTCTAAATTTTGGTGCGTATCCAAAACCTTGCATTGACAAACTGCTTGTTTGTACCATTTTGTCATGCTTCCATTTGGGCTGTTTGGCACACCAGTGATGTTTCTATATCTTATGGACTGAAAGCTTCACAATGCATACACTGCTGCCTACTTAGATAAAATAATTTATAGTGATGACTGGCAGCGGCATTTACAACACCCAAGAGCAGTCTTGAGAACCTTGTGGTGGGCAGGACTCACAGTAAACCCAATTAAGTGTGCAACTGGGTGGGTGGAAGCACCTAATCTGGGTTTCCACTTGGGTCATTGGCAGGCGTGCCTACAAATTACTAAGACAGAATCGATTACACCCGCCTGAGAACCTTGACCAGAAAGGCAGTGAGACAGTTTTGGGGCTGGCAATTATCGTAGGTTTGTTCCTAAATATTTCGATTGCACTAGACCTCTTACTGATCCTACTAAAAATGAAACACTAGATCCGGTCCATTTAATCGATTTATCAAAACCAATTTATGTATAGTGATAAGAATAGAAAATGACTCCTACCTGCATTATTCTTTTTGCCCTTTACCATAACCTGGGCATAAGTCACATCAGCAGGTTTAGGGCAATTGCCTGAAGTATGAAACACACAAAAAGGAGTTTCAGAACAAAAACTAAGAGCAGAGCAACTGAATTACAGAAAACATGTAGTATTTGACTGAATGTTCCCACATATGTATGTTTGCCTAAGTAGATCTGTAGTGTGGAGAGTGTTTACTTCTGTGTATTGTGGGTGTTTGAACTTATATTACCTTCATCTGTTTTCTGCTTTAGTTCTGAGTACAGAGTGTCGGCTTCCGCAGTGCTCTTTTCTAGTGTTTTAGCATTTACTAGGATATAACACACCAATTATAATTAATGTCTTAAAATTCCACAGCTATTGTATATTTACATCTTCTGTTATTTTCATTGTAGTTACTGAGCATTTCTAAATGGTTACTAAATACTATACTTTAAGATGAATAACTGGAAAACAATTGATGGGGTTTACAATGTTAAATTGAAACAAACACTTGCCACAAAAACATTGAAATCATTTATTCCTACCTTGTTTTTGTGTTTTTGAGGGTTTTTAGGTCAATATCAGCATAAGTCACATCACATCCTCCAGCAGCAGCATCTATAATATAGACACAGATTTGATTTGCCATTCTTTGTTTTGTTACAATTCTGTAAATAACATCTAAACCTTCACATGCTACAACACAGGCCCAGTCCACCCACAGTCCAGAACCAGTTAAAACTATCTGTAACTTTGTCAACTTTTGAATACTAACTTTATCTAATTATGAACACAACATGAACACTTCCCATGATATTCCACAAAGTAAGTGGTTACAATTATCCACTTAATGATACACAGCTGTCAAATCTAATCTTTAAACTCATTACTCAAATATATTACCCTCACAATGCTGCTATTTTCAGTTTGTGCTTAGTTTTGCATTCAGTGAATTGCAGATGTGTCAGATTCACATTGGGTAATTATATGTGTTATTTGAGGACATTTCAGTTCTTGGTCCTGTGGCTCACTAGTTATCATAGCAGTATATTTGTTAGATAGTAAATTCATGAGAGCAGGGAGGCAGATGCAAATGCAAAAATTTATCTCAGAAAAAGACTAAACACTAGGAAATGGCTCGGCTAACACTAGGGACTGTAAAAATATAAACAAAAAAGAGTGCAAATCAAAGAAAAAATCACTACCGTATTTTCCGGACTATAAGCCGCTACTTTTTTCCCACGCTTTGAACCCTGCGGCTTAAATGGATTTTTCCTAGACACTAATGTGGCTAATAAGTAAACTTATTAGTAAAACAAAACTTATAAGTAAAACAAAACAGGCCTAAAGGGGAACAGTCAAAGACTGGAATGACAAGGGATGCCTGGAGGGAAAATATAAAAGATATCCATGACATAGCTCACCCTCCCTCTTACAGTTTTAGCAGTTTCAGAAGGGAGGCTGGGTGATGAATCTTTGGTACAAAGTCCGAAATTTGCTGTATGATTGTCTATTAGCTTATTGCAAAACTGTCCATCATCTTATGCACTTTTAAATTATTTAAATTAAGTGTACTTATTGTAAGGGAAAGAAATATTGGTGAGCTATCAAGATCATTTGTTATGAATACTCTGTAAATATGACAAAACCATTCTTGAAGATGAATTCATGGAGCTGTAACTTAAATGTAAAGCAGTAATGACCACATTTAAAGCTTTGCTGCAGCTACACACTAAACCCAGGTTGTGATGTCTATACATACATATTTCCAACACCACAACACAAACATGCTTTCCTGCTCTCAGTCTTCCTGCTGCTGATTGAGCACAACTGTGCTCTGTTACACAGAGTCACAGACACAGACTACAAAAAGAAATTTTATTCACAGACGAGCGAAAATAAAGCGAAGTAAAACACACACTGTAACGCTTGTTCTTGATGTATACCTACATTTTATACTTATTTCTTTGTAGTTTATTAATTTTTCTGTTTGACCTCATTTGCACCAGTGAAGTCTGTTTGTGAATTGTACAAATTCATGCATTTTGAACATGTTTTGAATTATGGTTTTGTATTTGTCTCCCTCTTAGTTAAGCTGACCTGTTCTTGTATTCAATGGCAAACACTAGCAGAATAATGTATTAAATCCTGTGTCTTTAAAGTTCTTCCTGTATGCCTCAGTTCTGACTTGATGATTACTTCTTGTTTATTCAATCAGCAATTTAAATGCATCTGCCATATTACTGAATGTAGTGTAAATGTAGTGTAAATATTTCTTTGCCTAGGTAAAATTGCTGTCCAGAGAATTTGTGTATACTATTTGAGCTTATAATATCTTACCTTTATCTGGGTTTTGCTTCAGTTCTGAGTACACAGTGTCAGCTTCCTCACTGCTCTTTCCTAGTGAAGAACACTCACTGATTAAGTGTGTTATAAAACACAACATTTATATTAACCGCACAAACTTCCACAAATTCAGTACATTAACTTATCTATTACTTTCATTGTATTTATTAAATGATTCTGTATAAAATGAGTTTCTGAATAGAATACATTAAGATGAACAATTGGGAAATAATCCAAAGGCTTTAACAAAACCTTATATTTCATTAACATAAAAATGTATCCACTATGCAAATAGGATAATTCAGTCCTACCTTGTTTTCCCTTCGCTTTCTTAAATTTTTTAATGTTAATTTCAGAATAAGTCAAATCACTCGGTTCGGTGGCAGCATCTAAAAGAGAAAAGACGTGGGTTTCTTTTCTCATTCCTCATAACAATGCTTTTCATAAACATTTTCACAATCTATACTACAGTTCTGAAACAATTCCTGCAACCAATTACATTACAACATTCAAGATCCTGAAAAGTGCACCAAAAAAATATATATAAATCTTAGGATTGTGCTGAAATCAGCCCTGTACATCACATAACTCACTTATTACTGATCACTTGTTTAGTTTTCCTTAATTAGTACACCTATTTAAGTTTGAGTTTCTGTCTGTGTCTCATACTTTTGTTGATGTTTTCAACTCCATGTGCTTTTATTTGTATTTCAGATTTGAGCTCAGTCTTTGTGCAGTTTTGCTTAGTATCCATGCTTTATGTTCATGGTGTGGGTTTTCATTAATTTTACTTAATCATTAATTTTAGTTATTAACTTATATGTGGCTTGGAGATGAGGATTCTGACACTGAACATGATGGAACAATATTATCAATATTTTAATGACACAAGATTGCTTTGACACAACCAAACCACTGGAGGAACATGGGAGAAACACTATGTATATAAAAGCAATCTTAAAAGAAGTGTAGTTCCTTTATGAATTATTCAGTAAAGATAGATTTCTTTCAATTTTTAATTTCAGGTAAATAATGTGTGCTGGAGAACACACTCCTGCACACTGCACTGTATATGTTAGTTACAATGAGGTAACTAGCTAAGAAATAGATAGAAGTGGTAACAGTAAAATTACCTTTGAAGGGCAATATAAAAATAAATAAAATAAAAATATTACCAAACATTATATTTACCATATATTTTTTAAGGTTTATGTTTTTAGATTTATTCACAGAGGAAACCACATCATTCGGTCTAAGTGCAGAGACTAAATTCTAAAAAAGAGATTTCAGACTGTTTGCATGGTAAAGACTAGTAGCTAGTGAAAACTATTTGTTTCTACAAAATGTCCCATGTTCTTTGAAAATAATGTGCAATAGACAGTGTTACCTTTACTGTGAAGTTTGAGGTTCTTCATCTCAATGTGTAAATCTTTCATATCACATGGCACTCTGGCTGCATCATCTAATAAAGAAGTTTATTTAGATTAAGGCTGAAGGCAATAGGTAAAAATAAAGGATAAAAATTTTGTTTCATGGAGGGTTCTAACCGTTTTGCTTATTTTTCTTGTCACAACATCAGGATAGTTTCCATTGCTGGGGCCAGCTGCAGAATTAAGTAAAATATTAAAACAAAACCATTAAAGGAGCTACTGAAATGTATTGTTGCCAAATGTGTGTTTTATTCATGTAAATAAACTATACCTCTGGTCATGATATCAGCATTTGCATAGATGCTTTCAGCACCTATTAAAAAGAGAAGTAAAGACTATAAAGCAAAAATATTACACAAAAGCATAAAGTGTATATTATTATTGCAAACTGACCTGCAGGCTGTGTGGTGTCCTGATTTACTGTAGAGGGAGGCTGATATTCTACACCTTCTCACCAGAGTAAAACAATAACACATTAAAATATTGCCTTTACACAAATGTATTTGATTAAACTTTGAACACGTAAGATAAAAGAAGCTTTATGGAAATTCTGCAAAAATAAATACAGTATAGCAGATATCAAACCTTTTTTCTTCCTGTAGCGCAACAGCAGAATGAGTGCAATTATTATGATGACAAACACAAAGGCCAAACATAGTCCCAAAATTGCACCACTGGATCCAGAAGGTGAAACTGGAAGAAGAATGAAACCTGAATATCCATTTAAACACTGCGTAGTTAAACTGTATTGTTGAAACTCAAATTTAAAGAAGAATAAATGGTTTCCTTACCGCTGACTGAAACCCAGCTTTTCACTGATTCTCCTCTCTCTGGATGTTTACAGTGGTAGAAACCTTCATCTGACTTTGAGACACTACTGATGGTCATCACTCCTGTAGTCTGATCCTGGATGATTGAATCATGTTTATAGAATGCAATACCAGTTGAGATGTTTGTGTTGTGATATAAACAGCGTAAAGTCAGAGGATTTCCCTCAGTTACAGGATGGACAGGACTGTCCAGGATCACATCACCATCTGTAGGACAGAGAAAGACAACATACTGAAAACACAAACATTGTAAAATATGGTAATAATTGTATTATGACAGGACTTGAATTATTTGAAAACACATTGCATTCCTTTATGAGATTCTTTTTATGGGGCTGTTGTTTAACATGCTGTATTTAAATGGAAAAAAATACAACAATGAGACCGCACTCTCAGAAAAGGTACAAAATTTTGTTCTTTTAGTGTATTTTAATCTTTTACCTGAAAAGGTGCATATACAGTAGGATTTAAAAAAATATATTATTATTAAATCTAGTAGACTGCGTGACATTTACAAAAAAAAAATGAAAAGTATTATTTTGAGAAATATATTTACAGGTTATACAGTATATAAGCTATATGACTACTCAAATAATGGTTTATGACCCACTGTCATCTGGCAGAAAGAGATACAAATGCAGATTAAAAATATGAGACAAAAACTGTCTGATGATGAGAAAATTTGTAGATTAAAGAAGGGCAAAACAAAAAAAACTTATCTGGATTAGGACTATGACCTAAATTTCAAATCAAGTGTATATATGCTGCACTAAATTAGCATGGTGTAAGTCCTTAAATACTCTGTAGCTGTAATTATATAAAATTATGTATCATTTAGTTAGTCAATGCAACAGTCTTTAGGGCTGTTAGATGTTCTGGAGCCCATTATGGCCTGGATGTTGTAGTTGGAGGCCTTTCCACAAATTAACGACACTTAGAGGTACAAGTGTTCACTTTTAATTTTTCTTCTATTTTATTTGTGGTTTCAGTACTTCAGTTCAGTAATTTCAAACAAACTTTAAAAACTACATTTTAAAAGTACTTAAAGTTTATATGGAATTTACAAATTACTAACTAAATTAAATTAATAGTTAATAGTTGAATTGAATAGAATTAATAGAAGTTAGATTTAATATTAGATACGCTTATGGATAACACCATGGCCTAGGAGATCATATCAAAGTCATTCAAACCTGCTCTCTGTTCTGCCAGCAACACACGTAACATAATTAATCCTAAACAATATGGCAGTATCTTTAAAATATTCCTATCTATAATTGTAGTCAGGGCCGGTTCTAGATATTTGGAGGTCCTAGGCAAAATTTATATTGGAGGCATCACAGCCTCCTTCCTTCCACAATTTCAGAATAAACAGAATAACTTAATCTACAAACTTTTTATTATTTATACAAAACCTGTTATTAGTACTTTTATATATTTACTTAAATGTGTATATTAATAAAACTTTTACTAAGGTCTACACTAAAAAAAAAAAAAAAATGGTATGAAAGTTCATATAGACTATCTTCTTCTTCTTCCTTGGCCATGACATGTCATTAGCTAGGCTACACTCTAAAATAATAATTTGTTTAATATTTTTTTTATTTCTTAAAATTTGAACTTTAGTAGGTTTAAGATTATAATTTTATTATAAATGATACACAATGACACAATGACTAAATCTCCCAGGACTTTTAGTCATTTGTTAAGTAATTTATTTAAAATAACACACTTACTGACTAATTGAAATAATGAATATTTCTGCCTGCCCTGCATATAAGGAGTAAAATTAAATTTTATCTAGCATCTGCAATTGCTGTTTTTATTTACACACTTTTACTTTTTCTTTAGTATTTTAAAATTGTCACTGTGCTGTTTTAAACTCAAAATAAACCGGCCACAAATAATAATCCACCTTCAATGGTGCTGGCAGGAATCGGCAGAATAAGCCTCCCTTTATTTTAATAATACTTTATAATCAAAAACAGGTGATGGAAGCTCACATAGCTGCATCACTAGCAGCTTTATTATGTGTTTCATTATGTGCCTGTATAGCTTCTCATTTCCATGCCAATGAAATGCATTCAGATGCATTCAGATGTGAACTCATTAAAACATTAATACTAATTGGCTTCACTTCAGGTGAGGGACAGTTATTTTTATCTAATTGGTAAAGAGCCCTGTCTTACGCTGCCTGTCTTGATTGATGAACTTTTGTCTAGATTTGTCAGGGTTATAAAGGCCCCCATCCAAGCCCCAAACCCTCTGCCTATATATAGCAACAGCCATGACTGTAGTATATACATTATATTAAAGCTTTAATAATTTTTTACACTAAACTATGATGAGATGTCTATATAGTAGATCAGGTTTATGTATTAAATTCTACTGATGAGAAGTGATAAAGACTCACTGTGTACTGTGATGTTAACAGATTTACTGCGTTCTCCAGATTCAGACTGACACCAGTAAACTCCAGTGTGTGATGGAGAGAGGGAGCTGATGTTACATGTAGATCCTGAAACTGATGAACAATCAAGCGATGCCTCACTGTGTGTGTATCTTCTCACTGTCCATCCAGTAGAGTCTCTCTGGTCCTCACAGCTCAGTGAGAGAGAATCAGCAGTAAAGTGTTGAGTTCTGCTGGGATTGATGATCAGAGACACTCGGGGAGATTCACCTGTTAATGTATATTATTATTATTATTATTATTATTATTATTATTATTATTATTATTATTATTATTATTAACATTTATGCAGATATTTAAAACTATATTAAGATTAATGTTGTTTAAAAATAGGAAAGTTAAACTATGAAAGGTCAAATATTTAACTATATGCTGTACTAAGCATAAAAGATGCAATCAATGACAATCATTTACAAAGTAAACAGTCGCTTCCTCTTTGAAATTCTGCGGTTTACTGTAACTGAATAAAACATTTAAATACATTTCTTTATTTATCTCTCTGCCTGTTTTTATCCAGAGTGATTCATGATAAAAGCTTAAACCTTCTCCTCTTCACTCATTCATACGAAGGCATGTAAATACTACTGAAAATACTACTACTGTACTGTACTCACCAGTAACATTTACCCAGAGTGCATCACTGTAGTGTGTGTAGTAGACTGGGTTTCCTCTTCCAGCTCTGCATCTGTACTGACCTCCATCAGAGACGCTCACTAAGGTGAAAAGAAATGACCTGATTCAGTCTTGGTTTCACGTCTCTGTGTGTCTTTGCTCCAGTAAAACTTCCATCCAGCAGACTGCAGCTTCAGTGTACAGTTCAGAATCACTGAGTTTCCTGACAGTGCAGCTCCTTTAAGGTCTGATGTGAGTTCAGGTTCAGGTTTTTCTGTTGGAAATTAAATATAAGTTTAGAAAGTGAAGTTACTACATTAATCACTTCTACAGTTAAACATTACAATGATCTCTGTGATGATGCTAATTTACTTCCTTTTATATTCCTGCAGTTTGACACATAATGAGAATTAAATTAGGGATATTAAATGTAAAGCTCCACTTTGAATCAAGTGAGGGTCAGAAAATAACTTGTGTGATGATGCAGTTCTCTAATTTCTCTATAATCTACATTCATAAGTGTATAATCTACATTAAGTGTAAAAAGTAGAAAAAAAGTAAAAAAAAAAAAAATATATATATATATATATATATATATATATATATATATATATATTTTTTTTTTTTGAAAAGAACACAAAGTCTACTGTAAAACTCACAAATAAAATAAACACTCTGCTGAAAATAAACACAAATACATTTTGAAAATGATTAAAGTATAAACAATCTACATTATTTAAAACATTTTACTGATTTTGCTACAGTCTTAATTAAATGAATCTTTGTGAGCTTGTTGAGATGTTATAATACTATACGATAGATTTTTCTCTCATTATACAAATATAACAAAAACGTAATAATGATAATAATAATAAGAAGAGGAATAATAATAATAAGAAGAGGAATAATAATAATAAGAAGAAAATAGGTGCATTGTGCACAGTGTGCAAAAAAACAGCCAGACAATAGACATGTGCATTATGCACTGTGCAAAATTATATATAATATCATTTAACAATATGCTTCAGATAAAATATAACATTGCTTATATTAGTTTAAATCCAAGCTTAATACATGTGACCATTTTTCAGCATTAATATAGTATAATACTCAGCTTTGCCAAGAAATCAGTGTATAAAGAGAGTTCACAAAAATCAATAATCATGCTTTAGAGTAAAGTTTAGCATATATACAGTTTAGCATGCAGCATATGATCAAGATGCTTGTAGATGTAATACATGTTGTAAAGGCCAGTGAGCAGATAAGGCTGATGGATTAGAATTGAGATTAGAAAAAGAAAAACGTCAGTTGTAGAAAATGAGGGGAAATTTCATGGTGAAAGAACAATAGTGTCAGGTCCTGAGGAATAGGATGGACCAGGATCATCTCCAGTTGCCATGGGGGATGTTGAAGTATAGTTAGGAGAGACAGAGCCTGGGGAAAAAGGCTCGATCAGCAGCTCGGGTTCAGTTTAAGTAGATGCGTCACGAGTACGAACCGGAGATTTATTTGAGGTGGAAAATAGATGTAGGAGGAGCAATAAGTCACTCCAGAAAACATATACACCATGGCCAGTACAAAGTGGTGACCACACACACCAGACAAAGAGACAGAGAAAATATAACAAAACGTAATAATAATATTAATAGGAAGAAGAAGAAAATAGATGCATTGTGCACAGTGTGCAAAAAAACAGACAGACAATAGACATGTGCATCATGCACTGTGCAAAATTATATATAATATCATTTAACAATATGCTTCAGATAACATAACATTGCTTATATTACTTTATATCCAAGCCTAATACATGTAACCATTTTTCATATATATAGTATAATACACAGCTTTGCCAACAACTCAGAGTATAAAGAGTTCACAAAAATAAAAAATATCATGCTTTAGAGTAAAGTTTAGCATATATAAAGTTTAGCATACAGCATATGATCAAAAAGCTTGTAGATGTAATACATGTTATAAAGGCCAGTGAGCAGATAAGGCTGATGGATTAGGATAGAGATTAGAAAAAGGAAAACCGGCAGTAGATGATGAGGGGAAATTTCATGGTGAAAGAACAATAGTGTCAGGTCCTGAGGAATAGGATGGACCAGGATCATCTCCAGTTGACATGGGGAAGTTAAGGTATAGTTAGGAGAGACAGAGCCTGGGGAAAAAGGCTCGATCAGCAGCTCGGGTTCAGTTTAAGTAGAGGCGTCACGAGTATGAACCGGAGATTTATTTGAGGTGGAAAATAGATGTAGGAGGAGCAATAAGTCGCTCCAGAAAACATATACGCCATGGCCAGTAGAAAGTGGTGACCACACACACCAGACAAAGAGACAGAGAAAATATAACAAGAAATAAAAATAAAATAAGCAAGCAGCATGCAGGCCAAATGCATTAACTATACTTAAACAGCATCTATACATATTTATTCAACACACAAGTAGAAACTTAAGTG